>NC_045609.1:697500-781137 GCF_009762305.2 Zalophus californianus | reverse complement strand
AGCAAATATAGCCCCAAATCTACAAAGATGTGTGTATCTCAAAACATGAAGCTAAGTAAAGGAAGCAAATCTCACAAGAAGATTATCTCACACCGTATTATTTCTATTACAGAAATATGGAAGTCAGGCAAAACTAAATATTGGGTTATTAGGAATACGTACACAGATGGTGAACTATAGAGAAAAGCAAAGGACTAATCAATAAGAAATTAGCACAGTGGTTCCATCTAGCAGGGATGAGGAGAGAGGAAAAATAACTAGTAAAGGGGACTTCTAAGAAACTGGTACTCTTCCTTTACCTGGATGCTGAATACATGCATATGTGTTTCACTATTATTCTTTAAACCACACAAATTCATTTTACGAAGTTTTCTAGATGACATGTATCATAATCCACAATTAGCAGGATGATTAATGTAAAAAATAAAATACTCATGTAAATTGATGTAGGAGTGATCTCTGGCATTTGGCAGCTGCTAGAACCCAATTATTCCACTTTTAAGTTTTTAAGCTTCATTTTTTTATGCTTCACTTGACCAACTTGAAACTCACATTTGCCTGTTGGAATTATACTTAGTGCCATATATAAAAATACATGCGATATGCTTTCAGCACTAAGCAAAGGCAATCAAAAATTATTTGATTATTATCTAATTCTCCAATTGACTGGCAGCTCCAAGAGGGCAAGGCTTTGGTATGTTTTTGCTCCCTATTGCATGACTCATGGTAAATACTTAGATAAGTACTCAATAAATGCATATGGTGGGAGGGAAAGACTATGCCAGATCCGATAAGCCAGGTTAAAGATGCCAGTTTTTATCTTATGAATAACAGAAAGCTATTGAGTAGCACTTATATGTGGGTGGCAAGTCATATTTCTATGTTAAAAAGATCACCCTGGATGGTTAGTGAATAAAAGACAAGAAAATTTAAGAGTGGACACAGTAAGACCAGTTGGGACATTACTTTAGTGATCCCAATAAAGGGTAAGGTGAGCACGTGTTTCATATGGAAACATATAATTGAAAGAGCAGTGGAAATGAAAATAATCACATGAATTAAGAGATTAAAATCCATACGACTTGATAACAGATTGTGAACACAAGTGGGAGTTTGGGTAAACAATGTGCCAATGATGATTCTCAGGTTTATGGCTCTGCAAGGGATGGATAGGACTGGCTGCAATTTTCCCAGTGATTAGTGTTAGATAAAACCAGGTTTGAGATTGCCAGGGTGAAGGTCATTAGTCCTTGTTTTTTATTTTTAATCTGATTCAGATGACGTCAGTATTTGAATACTGAGTTTGAGGTGTTATGAAAGTGTAGGTGTTAAAAAGGTACGTGGGTGTATGGGTTTAGAGCTTGAAAGAAAGATAAATTCCAGTCATTGGTGTAGAGGAATTTGAAGCTTGTTTGTGGGTGACATCGTCCAGAAATTTAGTAGAGAGACAGAAGACAAGACCAGTACCTGAGTAACTCCAGCACTTGATAGACTGGTGGAGGAAGAATGGGTCTACAAAAGGAGAGAAGTATCTCTAGTGCTATCCTGTGTGTGTGCTAGAGGATGCTTCCAGAGACAGTTTCAGAAAGGGAATGTTCATATTGCCAGAGGGGCTGAGAGGTCAAAGAAATATACTGACTGAAGACTACTGATTGGATTTAGCAAGAGGTGAGAGGTCTCTTGCTGGAGTGATGGGGCAGATATCATGCTGGAACGTGCTCAAGGGTAAAAAGAGGAAGAAAAAAAAAACTTGAGGAATCAAATATACACAGTCCTTAGTAGAAATCTGGCAAAAGGAATAAGGACAAAGTTTCACTGATTTCCAGAGGAGTGATTTTCCCTCCAATCAAAAGTCTTAATAAGAAAATTCAATTCACTGTCATTTTTATACTCTATGCTACTGTAATCTTTTTCATACATATACATCTACCATCATCGTGCTTAACTATTACAGCTAGTCCTGGCTGATAATCTTGAAAGGCATTCTGAATGGTTCTCTGTGTTTTAACACTTTCAATATCTTGGACATACGAAAAGATGAAAAATATTATTATCCACTCCAATATACTAATTTTGTTAAGACAATTTATTAGTTTTCTGTTGCTATTTAACAAGTTATCAAAAACTTAACAGCTTGAAAAATAAAAATGCACAGAACCTGCATCACTCATACACTGCTGTTGAGAATGTAAAATCATATACCTACTCTGGAAAAGGTTTAAGAAATGAGTGAAATCTGGGGTGCCTGGGTGGCTCAGTCATTAGGCATCTGCCTTCGGCTCAGGTCATGATCCCAGGGTCCTGGGATCCAGCCCCGCGTTGGGCTCTCTGCTCAGCAGGAAGCGTGCTCTCCCTCTCCCAATCCCCCTACTTGTGTTCCCTCTCTTGCTGTCTCTCTCTCTGTCAAATAAATAAAATCTTCAAAAAAAGTAATAAAGGGCGTGACTGGCTACATTAGGCCTACTTGGACAATCTTAAAATAACTGATAATCAGGAACATTATTTATATCTTCACAATTCCTTTTGCCACACGAGGAAAAAAACCATGGCCTGAGAGCTCATCATAACTACCGTTCTGGACATATGGGACAAGAAATTTGGGAAGATACTCCTCTCATCCTCCTCCCATCTCCCACACCCTATCTGCAGGATTTCTGCAACCCACATATCAAAATATGCTTACTGTGCATTTAATTTTCTCAGGACACTACTAGGGTACTGACTTTCGCATTTAATCTACTAATTTATTTTAAGTCAAACATTTGTCTATAGCAGAAAAAATCGTTATGGAAATCAAGACGAAATGCCAGAACACATAGCAAAGGTACTCTTGCACCCTAGCTTGGGGTAAGGAAGATAGGTGGGGGAAGAACATTATTCAACTGTGAAGAAAGGTGTTGCTTAACTTCCTCTGGTAAGTCATCTCAATCTCCAGTTAAAAAGAAGATCTATAGATGGAAAAGGTTGCAACACATATTCCTGATTATCCCCCAGCCTTGGGAAGGGCAACTTTGACCCACATAACTGATGGCACATTACCAGCTACAAAAGGCATAGGAAACACATAAATTCAACATGGACAATCTTATTAGTCAAAGTGTTTGACTTGATATAGATGAACATACTGTTTAGAAAATACCTATAAGAGGTTGCAAAATGAGTGGCGGAACAAGATGGCGGAGGAGTAGGAGACCTGGATTTCCTGTGATCTCAGAAATTCAGCTGAATAGGGATCAAACCATTCTGAACACGAATGAACACAACAGGAGATCGAAGATAAGAAGAGTAACAACTCTCTGAACAGAAAAGGGACCACTTTCTGGAAGGTAGGAGTGCAGAGAAGTGAATCCGAGGCGATATTCGGGAGGATAAACGGTGGGGAAGGGGGCCTCTGTCGGCCGCTTCTGGCAAGTGCTAGAGCCACGGAGCACAAAATCGGAACTTTGAGAAGTCGTTTCCGCGGAGGGACGTCGCTGCAGTGGCTAAGCGGGGGGTGGAACCCTCGCGGGACAGTGTGGTCTCAGGACCCTCGGGGTCACAGAAAGACCAGGGGTGCCTGAGTGCGGCAGAGCTCCCAGGTATCGGAGCGGGGAAGCCGGCTGCAGAGACGGAGCCGAGGCACGGGCTCTCAGCTCGGGGTTGCCATAAACTGTGATCCGCGGCCCAGTCGGGCCACTGCTCCTCCAGCAGGGACCCAACAAGCAGCACAGCCGGGGAGACCCCCCTTCCTCCCCCGGGAGGAGCGGTGCGGGAGCGCACCGCAGGGATCTGCTGGGTTTGGAGACTCCACACGGGGTCAGGTGCCAGAGATAGAAACGCTCGGTCACAGGCCGGGTGAGCACAGAGTGCGGCCGGAGACTGGGGAGACAGAAGTGACTGCTTTTCTCTGGGGGCGCACTGAGGAGCGGAGCCCCGAGTTCTTGCCTCCTCTGGGGCAGAGATTGGGAGTCTGCCATTTTCACTGTCATCCTCCAAAGGCGTACGGAAAGCTTGCAGGGAACAAAAGCTCCTGAGAGCAAACCCCAGCAGCTTGCTTAGCCCGGACCCTCAAGGGCAGGGCAATTCCGCCTCCGGCAAAGACATTTGGGAACCACGGCAACAGGCCCCTCCCCCAGAAGATCAGCAGGAACAGCCAGCAAGCCAAGACCAAGTTTACTGATTAAGGAGAACGGGAGAACTCCAGCGCTAGGGGAATACTGCACATAGAATTCATGGCTTTTTTACCATGATTCATTAGTTTTTAAAATTTAAGTTTTTTAACATTTTTTTTATTTTTCTTTTTCGCTTTTTCAACCAACATCTTATCAATCCCTTTTTTTAAAAAAACATTTTTTTTATTTTTCATGTTTAGAATCATATTTTATCCCTTCATAGTGGTTACCCTTATTTTTGGCATACATATATAAGTTGTTCTCTCCTTAAAATTTGAGATACAGTTTCTTCTAACAGATCAAAATATACCCTAAATCACTAGTGTATGGCTTTGTTCTAGACACCTGCCTGATCACATTCTCTCCCTTTTTTTATTTAAATCTTCTTCTTTCTTTTTTCAAACAACTTCTTATCATATCAATTCCCTTTATAAAATCTTTTATAATTTGCATCTTTACAGTCATATTCCATCCCTTCATTGTATCAACCCTTATTTGGTACATATATAAGTCTTACTTCCTTTAAAATTTTAGGAGGCACTTTTTCCTAACAGACCAAAATGTGCCCAAAATCTAGTGTGTGGCACTGATCTATGCACTAGTCTGAACATATTTGATCATATTGGGTTTTTTTTTGTATTGTTCTGTTTTTGTTTTTATCTTTTACTTTTTGTTTTTTTTTTCTTTCTTTTCTTTCTTTTTTCTTTCTTTCCCTTTCTTTTCCCCTGCTTTCAGGTCTTTTCTGATTTGTATAGAGTGTATTTGCTGGGGACGTTGTTAACCTGTTAGCATTTTGTTCTCTAATTCATCTATTCTCCTCTGGACAAAATGACAGGACGAAAAATATCACCTCAGCAAAAAGAACAAGAGATAGTACCATCAGCCAGGAACATACTAAATACGGACTTAGTATGACGTCGGACCTAAAGTTCAGAATCATGACTTTAAAGATACTAGCTGGGCTTGAAAAAAACACGGAAGTTATTAGAGAAACCCTTTCTGGAGAAATAAAAGAACTGAAATCTAACCAAGTCGAAATCAAAAAGGCTATTAATGAGGTGCAATAAAAAATGGGGGCATTAACTGCTAGGATAAATGAGGCAGAAGAGAGAATCAGCGATATAGAAGACCAAATGATGGAAAATAAAGAGGCTGAGAAAAAGAGAGAGAAACAACTACAGGATCACGAGGGCAGAATTCGAGAGATAAGCGATACGATAAGATGAAACAACATTAGAATAATTGGGATCCCAGAAGAAGAAGAAAGAGAGAGAGGGACAGAAGGTATATTGGATCAAATAATGGCAGAGAACTTCCCTATTGTGAGGAAACAAACAGGCATCAAAATCCAGGAGGCACAGAGAATCCCTCTCAAAATCAATAAAAATAGGTCAATACGCCAACATCTAATAGTAAAACTTACGAGTCTCAGAGACAAAGAAAAATCCTGAAAGCAGCTCAGGAGAAGAGATATGTAACCTACAATGGTAGGAATATTAGATTGGCAATAGACCTATCCACAGAGACCTGGCAGGCCAGAAAGGACTGGCATGATAGCTTCAGAGCACTAAACGAGAAAAATATGCAGCCAAGAATATTATATCCAGCTAGGCTCTCATTGAAAATTGAAGGAGAGATAAAAACCTTCCAGGACAAACAAAAACTAAAGGAATTTGCAAACGCACAACCAGCGCTCCAAGTAATATTGAAAGGGTTCCTCTAAGCAAAGAGAGAGCCTAAAAGCAGCATAGATTAGAAAGGAACAGAGACAATATACAATAACAGTCACCTTACAGGCACTGCAATGGCACTAAATTCATACATTTCAATAGTTAACCTGAATGTAAATGGGCTCAATGCACCAATCCAAAGACAAAGGCTATCAGATTGGATTACAAAACAAGACCCATCAATATGCTGTCTGCAAGAGACTCATTTTAGACCCAAAGACACCCCCAGATTGAAAGTGAGGGGTGGAAAACCATTTACCATGCTAATGGACACCAAAAGAAAGCTGGGGTGGCAATCCTGATATCAGACAAATTAGATTTTAAAACAAAGACTGTAATAAGGGATGAGGAAGGACACTATATCCTACTTAAAGGGTTTATCCAACAACAAGATCTAAAATTGTAAATATCTACGCCCCTAACATGGGAGCAGCCAATTTTAAAGGCAATTAATAACAAAAGTGAAGAAACACATTGACAACGATACAATAATAGTGGGGGACTTTAACACCCCCCTCACTGAAATGGACAGATCATCTAAGCAAAAGATCAACAAGGAAATAAAAACTTTAAATGACACACTGGACCAAATGGACTTCACAGACATTTTCAGAACATTCCATCCCAAAGCAACGGAATAAATATTCTTCTCTATTGCCCATGGAACATTCTCCAGAATTGATCACATCCTAGGTCACAAATCAGGTCTCAACCGGTACCAAAGATTGGGATTATTCCCTGCATGTTTCAGACCACAATGCTTTGAAACTAGAACACAATCACCAGAGGAAAGTAGGAAAGAACTCAAATCCATGGAGGCTAAAGAGCATCCTACTAAGGAATGAATGGGTCAACCAGGAAATTAAAGAAGAATTTAAAAAATTCATGGAAACCAATGAAAATGAAAACACAACTTTTCAAAATCTTTGGGGTACAGCAAAGGCAGTCCTGAGAGGAAGGTATATAGCAATACAAGCCTTTCTCAAGAAACAAGAAAGGACTCAAATACACAACCTAACCCTACAGCTAAAGGAGCTGGAGAAAGAACAGCAAATAAAGCCTTAACACAGCAGGAGAAGAGAAATAATAAAGATCATAGCAGAAATCAATGAACTAGAAACCAAAAGAACAGTAGAACAGATCAACGAAACTAGGAGCTGGTTCTTTGAAAGAATTAACAAGATGGATAAACCACTGGCCAGACTTACCAAAAAGAAAAGCGAAATGACCCAAATCAACAAAATTATGAATGAAAGAGGAGAGATCACAACCAACACCAAAGAAATGCAAACAATTATAAGAACATATTATGAGCAACTCTATGGCAGCAAATTAGAAAACCTGTAAGAAATGGGTGCATTCCTAGAGATGTATCAACTACCAAAATGGAACCAGGAAGAAATAGAAAACCTGAACAGACCTATAACCACTAAGAAAATCGAAGCAGTCATCAAAAATCTCCCAAGAAACAAAAGCCCAGGGCCAGATGGCTTCCCAGGGGAATTCTATCAGACATTTAAAGAAGAATACCTATTCTCCTGAAACTGTTCCAAAAAATAGAAATGGAAGGAAAACTTCCAAACTCATTTTATGAGGCCACCATTACCTTGATCCCAAAACCAGAGAAAGACCCCATCAAAAAAGAGAATTACAGCCCGATATCCTTGATGAACAGGGATGCAAAAATTCTCACCAAAATCCTAGCCAATAGGATCCAACAGTCCATTAAAAGGATTATTCACCATGACAAAGTGGGATTTATCCCTGGGCTGCAAGGCTGGTTCAACATCCGCAAATCGATCAATGCGATAGAATACATTAACAAAAGAAAGAGCAAGAATCAAAGGATCCTCTCCATAGATGCAGAAAAAGCATTTGACAAAGTACAGCATCCTTTCTCGATCAAAACTCTTCAGAGTATAGGGTTAGAGGGTACATACCTCAATATCATAAAAGCCATCTATGAAAAACCTACAGCGAATATCATTCTCAATGGGGAAAAGCTGAGAGCTTTTCCCCTAAGGTCAGGAACGTGGCAGGGATGTCCATTCTCACCACTGCTATTCAACATAGTATTAGAAGTCCTAGCCACAGCAATCAGACAACAAAAAGAAATCAAAGGCATCCAAATCGGCAAAGAGGAAGTCAAACTCTCACTCTTTGCAGATGATATGATACTGTAGGTGGAAAACCCGAAAGACTCCACCCCAAAACTGCTAGAACTCATACAGGAATTCAGTCAAGTATCAGGCTATAAAATCAATGCACAGAAATCAGTGGCATTCCTATACACCAACAACAAGACAGAAGAGAGACAAATCAAGGAGTCGATCCCATTCACAATTTTACCCAAAACCATAAGATATCTAGGAATAAATTTAACCAAAGAGGCAAAGGATCTGTAAACAGAAAACTATAAAATACTCAAGAAAGAAATTGAAGAAGACACAAAGAAATGGAAAAACATCCCATGCTCATGGATTGGAAGAACCAACATTGTGAAGATGTCAGTGCTACCTAGAGCCATCTACACATTCAATGCAATCCCTATCAAAATACCATCCACTTTTTTCAAAGAAATGGAAGAAATAATCCTAAAATTTCTATGGAACCAGAAGAGACCCCTAATAGCTAGAGGAATCTTGAAAAAGGAAAGCAAAGCTGGCGGCATCACAATTCCGGACTTCCAGCTCTATTACAAAGCTGTCAATATCAAGAGAGTATTTTACTGGCACAAAAACAGACACATAGATCAATGGAACAGAATGAGAGCCCAGAAATGGACCCTCAACTCTATGGTCGACTCATCTTTGACAAAGCAGGCAAGAATGTCCAATGGAAAAAAAACAGTCTCTTCAACAAATGGTGTTGGGAAAATTGGACAGCCACATGCAGAAGAATGAAACTGGACCATTTCCTTACACCACACACAAAAATAGACTCCAAATGGTTGAAAGACCTAAATGTGAGAAACGAGTCCATCAACGTCCTAAAGGAGAACACAGGCAGCAACCTCTTCGACCTCAGCCGCAGCAACTTCTTCCTAGAAACATCGCCAAAGGCAAGGGAAGCCAGAGCAAAAATGAACTATTGGGATTTCATCAAGATAAAAAGCTTTTGCACAGCAAAAGGAACAGTCCAGAAAACCAAAAGACAACCGACAGAATGGAGAAAATATTTGCAAATGACATATCAGATAAAGGGCTAGTATCCAAAATCTATAAAGAACTTATCAAACTCAACACCCAAAGAACAAATAATCCAATCAAGAAATGGGCAGAAGACATGAACAGACATTTTTCCAAAGAAGACATCCAAATGGCCAACAGGCACATGAAAAAGTGCTCCACATCGCTCGGCAGCAGGGAAATCCAAATCAAAACCTCCATGAGATACCACCTCACACCCGTCAGAATGGCTAAAATTAACAAGTCAGGGAACGACAGATGTTGGCGGGGATGTGGAGAAAGGGGAACCCTCCTACACTGTTGGTGGGAATGCAAGCTGGTGCAAGCCCTCTGGAAAACAGTAGGGAGGTTCCTCAAACTGTTGAAATTAGAGCTACCATTCGATCCAGCAATTGCACTTCTGGGTATTTACCCCAAAGGTACAAATGTAGGGACCCGAAGGGGTACATGCACCCCAATGTTTATAGCAGCAATGTCCACAATAGCCAAACTGTGGAAAGAGCCAAGATGTCCATCGACAGATGAATGGATAAAGAAGAGGTGGTATATATACACAATGGAATATTATGCAGCCATCAAAAGGAATGAGATCTTGCCATTTGCAATGACGTGGATGGAACTGGAGGGTGTTATGCTTAGTGAAATAAGTCAATCAGAGAAAGACATGTATCATATGACCTCACTGATATGAGGAATTCTTAATCTCAGGAACAAACTGAGGGTTGCTGGAGTGGTCGGGGGTGGGAGGGATGGGGTGGCTGGGTGATGGACATTGGGGAAGATATGTGCTATGGTGAGCACTGTGAATTGTGTAAGACTGCTAAATCACAGATCTGTACTTCTGAAACAAATAACGCAACATATTTTAAGAAAAAAGAAAAAGAAGAAGATAGCAGGAGAGGAAGAATGAAGGGGAGTAAGTCAGAGGGGCAGACGAACCAGGAGAGATGATGGACTCTGAAAAACAAACTGAGGTTTCTGGAGGGGAGGAGGGTGGGGGGATGGATTAGCCTGGTGATGGGTATTGAGGAGGGCACATTCTGCATGGAGCACTGGGTGTTATGAACAAACAATGAATCATGGAACAGTACACCAAAACAAATTATGTAATATATGGTGATTAACATAACAATAAAAAAAGAAAAAAAAATAATGTCATCAACACAAAGGATCACAACCACCAAATGAGCTAACTATACAGGGGAGTTCATAAACAAATGGAAATATTCTCAAAAATAAAAACACTAGATACAGCACCTTTGGCTGTCTCTCTCTGTAAGGTGCTCTTCATCCAGTGAAAGGCCTATTAATTATTTCATTCTCCTCTTAAAAGAACAGACAGAGAAACAAAAAGAAAGTCTGTGAAGTTCTAATTCTGCCTCTGATGTCGTCTTGCTCCCAGAGCTCTTGTGCTGTAGAATACCTATGCCAACAGTGCCCCTCGGAGACACAGCATGGAGACGAAAATGGTGTGCTCTCAGAGTGACTGTTTGGTTGTTACCCCTCACAAGGGAAGAGGGTGGCTGTGCTTCTGAAGATACCACAGGTATAAGCTCCGTCAAAAGGAATGTTGTTTGGAGGAAAGGAAGGTCTTTTCACTTGGGGTACTTCCTACTAATTTATGGCTGAGAATTCCCTGAAATATTTGAAATACTTCACCGTTATCCCTTCTGAGAAAGGACAGAGCACAAACTTTAAAAAAATGCATAAAATATTTTGCATAAATTATTACCCTAATTCCCAAAAGTGTTAACACATATTTATAAGCAATAAAATGGAAAAGTTACTCACTAAAAGAAATCAGTCTTATCTCTAGAGTTTGACTTATTAAGAGATTTCCCATCGATGAAATCCTTAACAAGCCTTGATTATGAAATGGGATGAAAATTATTTATCAGGCTAAAATGAAAGGATAAGGTAAACTTTTAAGGGTGCCTGGGTGGCTCAGTCGGTTAAGCAACTGCCTTCGGCTCAGGTCATCTTGGAGTCCCGGGATCGAGTCCTGCATCGGGCTCCCTGCTCGCCAGGGAGTCTGCTTCTCTCTCTGACCCTCCCCTCTCTCATGTGCTCTTTCTCTCTCATTCTCGCTTTCTCAAATAAATAAATAAATAAAATCTTTTTAAAAAAAGATAAACTTTCAAGATCTTGATTAGTTTTAGGATATAGGATATCATTCAATGAAGACTGCATATCGAGATATCCAATGTTTTCCTGATTTGTCAAAAATTTAGGTGACATTAAGTTGATCTTATGATGTCAATTTTAAAAAGGGAAAAAGTGCTAAATACTTTACCTTTAGCAATGATATTTTGATTATCCTTTGAATTAAATATTTAATTATACATCTGTTCTTTCACGTGCTCAATAAATACTTATCAGTGCCTCTTTTTTGGGTGTGTTTGTTTCTGTTTTGAGAGAGAGTACAAGGGTGGGGGTGGGAGGGAGGGCAGAGGGAGCGGGAGAGAGACGATCTTAAGCCGACTCCACCCCCAGCACAGAGCCCACCGCCGGCCTTGATCTCAGGACCTGAGGTGGAACTGAGAGTCAGACACCTAACCGACTGAGCCACCCAGGCCACCCAATCCCATGCCTATTTCTACTTTCTCACTGTGGCCAAGCTGCCCCTTTTCTCATTTTATTTCTTTGACCCTTAACACCCACACCATTAGGTTATTTTTTAAATTTTCTAGCTGATCCCCATATGACAGTCTTGCTTTCCCAGTTAGGTTTGATTTCCTCCTAAGAATAACTGCTGCATCTTTTACTGCTTTTGAATTATTCTTATTAATAGGGAAAGGGTGGGACTTTAGGGAGGGAAAGAATAGGGGCCCCACCTAGGCTCTGAGGGTATTTCAGGTATGCAGATGCTGAGACAGAACAAAGGCGGAGATCAGGAAAATTTAGACCACCCTATCCCAGTTACTAGGGTTAAATGTTTTTCTAATAATTACATTGTAACCCCAGAAAATAAAAATAACCATAAAAACTAATCAGGCCTCAAAGGAAAAGTTCACTATAAAGATTAACCAGACCGCTGATGGGTATTGAGGAGGGCACGTTCTGCATGGAGCACTGGGTGTTATGAACAAACAATGAATCATGGAACACTGCACCAAAAACTAATGATGTAATATATGGTGATTAACATAACAATAAAAAATTAATAAAAAAAAGGATTAACCAGACCTAGCAATATGTATCTACCAATCACAGATGTCACAGAAACAAAATCTCTCACACAAAATACAAGCATCATGTCTGGTTCCAGGCCACTGATCTGACCACTTTCCTGGTAAACTCCTAATAAAAGACAAGAGATGAAAAGCCCTCATTGGCAACCCGGTCGGGGCCCATCTCACTCCTGAGAGCTTTTTCTGTATCTTTGTTCAATAAAACTCTATGGCTTTGCTCACTCTCCTTCATCAGCAAGATTCATTCTCCATATTTCAATAGTAATCCCCCTCAAATCTTTTGGCAGAATTCTTAACTGAGTAATGCAAGAGTGTGATTAAATCCATCACAAATAAACAACTGGAAAGCTAAAAGTCTAAACAGAGATTTCAGAATCTCCTGAGTCAAATAAAATTGATAAAAAAAATTTTTCCAGGATAATCATACCACCAGTAATTAATACTAATAAAGATCTACAGGCAAAAGGGAAATAATGAATGGGAATTTGTATCTAGAGGAAGGAATGATGAAACGGTAAATATATGGATTAATATAAATGACATCTTTGCTTTCTGTTCTTAAATACTGTAAAGAAAGTCAATGGTTTAAAGCGAAAGTTATAATAATGTGTTCTCAGGCCTATAACATAAGTTTAAGTTAAAAGCATGACAACAGTAGTGGAAGAAATGGAATAGATTGTTAAATGGCATAATGGGACAAATAGAAAACCAATAGCAAGAATAGCAGACATATCAATGAATATATTTTATGCAGTAAGAACTCCAAAATAAAAGGCAGATATTGACAAACTGGATTTTAAAAAGCAAGACTTAATTATGTCAATACATTCTTTACAAGAAAAAAAGACTTTGAATATAAAAACACAGACAGCTAAAACAATGGAATACCATATAAAGAATGGAAAAGAAAAGATTTGGAAAAGACATTCCAGTCCAACACTTGTGGAAGGAAAACTGGCCTATGCTGCTATCAATAAGTTCCAAGAAAAAGAATATTAGAAGACATACAAGAGTCATTTCAGTGTGAAATCAAGCAGCAAATCATCAATAAGCTCCAACAGTACCGATTGTATAGCTAATAACAGTGAAAATTCACAGAACTAAAGGAAGACATAAACAAATCTACAATCATAATTGGAGAATTTAGTAATCCATTGTTGGGAGTTGAAGGGACAACAAAAGTATGTAAGAATAGAAAATATTTTAATAACACTCTCAGCTAAGTTGACCTTATGGGTGTTTATAGAATGCTATACAAGCAACTGTTGTACACACAGTCTTTGCAAGTGGAACCAAGCACAAAATATCCATTGTAAAAAGTATAAACGAAGTCTCAATAAATTTCAATGAATATTTAAAATATATCTTATCTCTGAGCACTTACAGTAAATTGCAAATCAAAATAAAAATATATCCAAAACAAATAACACGTATTTAGCTATTGAACAGCACTTCCAAATACCACAGGTCAAAGGAAAATTAAAGGCAAAAATGTGGAACTACTTTGAAGTGAAAGAAAATTAAAGATCGTGAAAACTCAGTATATCCAAAATGTACAGAATATAGGTGATGCCTATAGAGGGGAATTTATTGCATCAAGTGCTTAAAACAGCAAAAAAGAAAAAAGTCAATAATAATCTAGATAATCTAAAATCTAACCTAGTTTAAAAAAAAGCAAATCAAACCAAGAAAAGTAACAGACAATAAGCAAATAATAAAGACAATAGATCAATGTAGTACAGCACAAACATAGAAAAATATTAATTCTGCAAAAATATTAGCAAAGTTGATAAACTCTTAGAAATAATAGACATAAAAATAAAAAAAGAAAAAACATAAATAATATCACGATTGAAAGAAATCATATATCCTGAAAACATCTGAGGTTATGATAAAGAGATTATTCTGAACATGTTTATATTAGTAAATTAAACAATTTAGATAAAATTGACAGAGTTCCTGAAAAAAACCTGACAAAAGATGAAATAGGAAATATTAACTTTGTTATGAATATGAGTAACTTAATTATTTTATTAGAAAAGAGATATTTGAATGAATCTGTGGGATATGAAAATAAGCTCAATAGTATCAATCATTAAGAAAATGTGAATTAAATTAAGCCATGAGATATCACTATAAACCACTAGAATAGCTAAAATTAGAAAGACAGACCACATTTCAGTGATGTGGGGCTTCCAGAAATCTCATGCTTTGTAGGTGGTACAATTTCTTTGGAAATAATTCCTTGGTTTTTTTATGAAGTTACACTGACCCTTACTATATAAACTATTCATTCTATTCTTAGGCATTTACACAAGAGAAATAAAAATATGTGCCCACATAAGAACTTCTACAAGAAGTCCCGCATCGGGCTCCCTGCTCCTTGGGGAGCTTGCTTCTCCCTCTGTCTCTCTCTCTCTGTCTGTCTCACATGAATAAACAAATAAAATCTTTAAAAAAAAAGAATGTTTATAAAAGTTTAAACTTAGGGCGCCCGGGTGTCTCAGTCACTAAGCGTCTGCCTTCTGCTCAGATCATGATCCCAGGGTCCTGGGGTCGAGCCCCGCATCGGGCTCCCTGCTCGGCGGGAAGCCTGCTTCTCCCTCTCCCACTCCCCCTGCTTGTGTTCCCTCTCTCACTGTGTCTCTCTCTGTCAAATAATAAATAAAATCTTAAAAAAAAAAAAGAAGTTTTAATTTATAGTAGTTCCAAGTTGGAAGGAACCCTGATTTTCATCCATAGGTGAATCAACAAATTATATTCATGCAATGAAATGGTATTTATAAATTAAAAAGAACAATTTATATTGATACATACAACATGAATGAAGAATTTACAAATATACACTGATTTTCATTAATATGAAATTCTAGAGTAGGCAGAGGTAATCTATACAATGGAAAGCAGATCAGTAGTCACCTGGGGCAGTGGCTGTGGGGGGCTCACCAATAAGGGACCATGTGGGAATATTTTGAGATGATGAAAATGTTCTATATCTTGATTTGGGTGGTGGTTTAATATCTGTTTATATTTATCAGAATTTATCAAACTGCATTCTTATAAATCATTGTATTTTATTTTATGAAAAAATTGTGTCGATATTGTTAAATAAAGATATTTAAGTATATACAAACAACACTTTAAATGCAACTTTACAAAAGAATCAGGATGAACAGTCATATTTTACTCTTTTTTTTTTCCATTGGAGGATTAGAAAGATAAAAAATCTTTCTGGCTAAAGATGGAGTTTACAAACCTGAAGATTATATATTCTAAATAAGAAAATCAGATGGATAATTCCCTGTGAGTCATTAAGCAACTAATTTAAATCTCTCCAAATCCGGGCTTGCTGAGTGATGACTACCAGACTCACCATGTGGTAATTACTTGTTTTAAATATGCAGCAGAACCTCATACTCAGCTAAGAGTACAAAATAATACATAAGTGTCTTAAGTCAAAGTAGTCCTCATGATACATTCTTTACAACTAAAGTATCTGGCATAAACATACACAACATAAAAACTGTCCTGAAACCCTGGCATATGTCAAGTACATTCATCTTTAGAGTAGAAGCAAAATCTTGTTATGACAGCCTACAGCATGCATTGTTCAAAAATTTTCTAAGTTTAGCTGTTCTAAACTATAAAAATGTATGAATGATTAAAACTCTCAGTAAGAAAAGCAGTTGCTAGTGTCACAATAAACAAATTACAGCCAGTTTAAAACATAATATCAAAGTAATATTCTCTAAATGAAGAATGTAGATAAGATTGCATTTGAACCTTTCTAATGGTTTTCAAAAAGATGTATCCAAAAAAACCTTATCAGTAACATCAATGTTTTAAGATGAGATAGTTCTATGAAGAGAATGTAATGCAAGAAGGAAAAAGAGCTAGGAAAGAAAGAAGAGATGGAGAGCAAGAGAGAGAGGGGAGGGATGAAGAAGGGGTGCAGACAGAGGGGAGAAGGGCAGGACACAGCGGGGAGAACACCTCTAAAGTAGTAGAGTGTTGATCACTTCCTAGGTCCATACTTCACTGAAGCCCTCAAAAACAAAACAAAACAAAAACTTGCATCTGTTTCCACTGAGCTACTTGTTTTTTATGGATGTGAGGTACATACACACACACAAAAATATTCAGTGTTTTTTTAATTATTTCTACTGAAAAGTTCAGAGTCATTGATTTCAATGGGATATGAAAACATTTACTATAGGTGGTAGAAAGATTATATTGTCCCATACAAAACAAAACGATATGTGTTATTCTTCATAAAGAGTATGTTACATATTGAGATTATTAATGATGTGACTGTAATTTTTCATTCCATAATTTCTATCATAAATAGATGGTTTTGATACAATATGGATAGTTTTTCAGGAGAATATCTGAAAAATTGAGCAGAATCTCCAGTGAAAATACATTTGAATGATATATGGCAACTTTATATATTTCCATTACTTTGGAAAAATTAATTCTGCATTTGTATGCTTGTTTTCCTTTAGTCTCCAAGAGCTCTGATTTGTATTCCAGAAGAATCAGTTCAACTAAGCATAAACAATTACTGATGTTCAGACAATGCACTGCTCTATAAAGGTAATAAATGTAAAGATGGAAGAGCTGCAAATGCCTCTGTTCTCCTGATGGTGCCAACCATCATCTGAACCCATATCAGGAGAGGAGTACAAAGGACTTCTGAGCACAGGTGAGGAAGGGCGGGACTCTTCCAGCACGATGCCCAAAGCCCAGGTTCCTAACTTCCCACAACATTCACTGGGAAAGTCTCCTGGAGCCTCCAGCTTTGAAGATGAGTAAATATTTGTTGGTCACAAAAGGAAGATAAATATATTGAAGAGGACCAGAAAATTCCAGATGAGAGAATAAGGTTTTTTAATATCCTTATTGAGGTTTTGTTTACATAATTATAAAATTTACAACTCAATCTTTTTTTAATTAAATTTATACAAGGTTTAAGGTTCTTATGATTAGCAACTGCCTGTTAACATACGTAACTCGGCTATTTTTCCCTAAGAGAACTCAGAGAAGATGCCAAGCCTTTTCTCTAGAATTAGCCAGGTCCCTTTTATAGTCACCAGATTTGACAAGAGGTTTGAAAACTTGTAGTCTAAATGAGAAAAAAGAGGCACGTGTCCTAACCACTAACATTATGTAATTAACAGCTCTGCCCCTGCTCTAACACATTACCAAAAACTTGATGGTTGAAAAGCAACACAAATTTATTATCATAGAGTTCTTAAAATCAGAAGTCAGAATTGGGTGTTGTTTGGTTAAAATCAAGATGTTAGCAAGAATATGTTCCTCCTGGGAGTTCTAGGGGAAATAGATTTCTTTGATTTTCCCAGATTCTAGCCCCCTACCTCCCGTCTTCAAAACCAGCAATAGTGACCAAGTCTATTTATGTTACATCACGTTGTCATTGACTATCCTGGCTCCTTCTTTCACTTTTAAGGACACTTGTGATTACTTTGGACCCATCCAGATATTAGAGAATAATCCTCTGAGCTCATCAGCTGGTGAACAGCTGTAATGCCATCTGCAACCTTAATTCCCCTTTGCCATCTAATATGGCATATTTATATGCTCTAGAGATTAAAATTTGGACATCTTTGGAGGGTGGAGCATGAATTGCCTACCACACCCACTAACGTTTTAAAAACCCTAATAACTGAGTATATGGAAAGTCAAAGTCATGAGCAACTATAGGCCAGCAAATTAGATAACCTGGAAGAAATGGATGCATTCCTAGAGATGTATCAACTACCAAAATTGAACCAGGAAGAAATAGAAAACCTGAACAGACCTATAACCACTAAGGAAATTGAAGCAGTCATCAAAAATCTCCCAACAAACAAAAGCCCAGGGCCAGATGGCTTCCCAGGGGAATTCTATCAGACATTTCAAGAAGAATTAATACCTATTCTCCTGAAACTGTTCCAAAAAATAGAAATGGAAGGAAAACTTCCAAACTCATTTTATGAGGCCACCATTACCTTGATCCCAAACCCAGACAAAGACCCCATCAAAAAGGAGAATTACAGACCAATATCCTTAATGAACATGGATGCAAAACTTCTCACCAAAATACTAGCCAATAGGATCCAACAGTCCATTAAAAGGATTATTCACCACGACCAAGTGGGATTTATCCCTGGGCTGCAAGGCTGGTTCAACATCCGCAAATTAATCAACGTGATACAATACATTAACAAAAGAAAGAACAAGAATCATAGGATCCTCTCCATAGATGCAGAAAAAGCATTTGACAAAGTACAGCATCCTTTCTTGATCAAAACTCTTCAGAGTATAGGGATAGAGGGTACATACCTCAATATCACAAAAACCATCTATGAAAAACGTACAGCGAATATCATTCTCAATGGGGAAAGGCCGAGAGCTTTTCCCCTAAGGTCAGGAACGCGGCAGGGATGTCCACTCTCACCACTGCTATTCAACATAGAAGTCCTAGCCACAGCATTCAGACAACAAAAAGAAATCCAAGGCATCCAAATCGGCAAAGAAGAAATCAAACTCTCACTCTTTGCAGATGATATGACACTTTATGTGGAAAACCCGAAAGACTCCACCCCAAAACTGCTAGAACTCCTACAGGAATTCAGTCAAGTGGCAGGATATAAAATCAATGCACAGAAATCAGTGGCATTCCTATACACCAACAACAAGACAGAAGAGAGACAAATCAAGGAGTCGATCCCATTTACGATTGCGCCCAAAACCATAAGATACCTAGGAATAAATCTAACCAAAGAGGCAAAGGATCTGTACTCAGAAAACTATAAAATACTCAGGAAAGAAATTGAAGAAGACACAAAGAAATCGAAAAACGTTCCATGCTCATGGACTGGAAGAACAAACATTGTGAAGATGTCAATGCTACCTAGAGCAATCTACACATTCAATGCAATCCCCATCAAAATACCATCCACTTTTTTCAAAAAAATGGAAATCCTGAAATTTGTATGGAACCAGAAAAGACCCCGAATAGCTAGAGGAATCTTGAAAAAGAAAAGCAAAGCTGGCGGCATCATGATTCCGGACTTCCAGCTCTATTACAAAGCTGTCATCATCAAGACAGTATGGTACTGGCACAAAAACAGACACATAGATCAATGGAACAGAATTGAGAGCCCAGAAATGGACCCTCAACTCTATGGTCAACTCATCTTTGACAAAGCAGGAAAGAATGTCCAATGGAAAAAAGACAGTCTCTTCAACAAATGGTGTTGGGAAAATTGGACAGCCACATGCAGAAGAATGAAACTGGACCATTTCCTTACAACACACACAAAAATAGACTCCAAATGGCTGAAGGACCTAAATGTGAGAAAGGAGTCCATCAACGTCCTAAAGGAGAACACAGGCAGCAACCTCTTCGACCTCAGCCGCAGCAGCTTCTTCCTAGAAACATCGCCAAAGGTAAGGGAAGCAAGGGAAAAATGAACTATTGGGATTTCATCAAGATAAAAAGCTTTTGCAAACCAAAAGAAACAGTCCACACAACCAAAGGACAACCGACAGAATGGGGGATAATATTTGCAAATGACATATCAGATAAAGGGCTAGTATCTAGGATCTATAAAGAACTTATCAAACTCAACACCCAAAGAACAAATAATCCAATCAAGAAATGGGCAGAAGACATGAGCAGACATTTTTCCAAAGAAGACATCCAAATGGCCAACAGGCACATGAAAAAGTGCTCAACATTGCTCGGCATCAGGGAAATCCAAATCAAAACCTCAATGAGATACCACCTCACACCAGCCAGGATGGCTAAAATTAACAAGTCAGGAAATGACAGATGTTGGTGAGGATGCAGAGAAAGGGGAACCCTCTTAAACTTTTGGTGGGAATGCAAGCTGGTGCAACCACTCTGAAGACAGTATGGAGGTTCCTCAAAAAGTTGGAAATAGAGCTACCATACGATCCAGCAATTACACTACTGTGTATTTATCACAAAGATACAAATGTAGGGATCTGAAGGGGTATGTGCACCCCAATGTTTACAGCAGAAATGTCCACAATAGACAAACTGTGGAAAGAACCAAGATGTCCATCGGCAGATGAATGGATAAAGAAGCAGTGGTATATATACACAATGGAATATTATGCAGCCATCAAAAGGAATGAGATCTTGCCATTTGCAACGACATGGATGGAAGTGGAGGGTGTTATACTGAGTGAAATAAGTCAATCAGAGAAAGACATGTATCATATGACCTCACTGATATAAGGAATTCTTAATCTCAGGAAACAAACTGAGGGTTGCTGGAGTGGTGGGGGGTGGGAGGGTTGGGGTGGCTGGGTGATAGACATTGGGGAGGGTATGTGCTATGGTGAGCGCTGTGAATTGTGCAGGACTGTTGAATCACAGATCTGTACTTCTGAAACAAATAATGCAATATATGTTAAGAAAAAAAAAGAAGATAGCAGAAGGGGAAGAATGAAGGGGAGTAAGTCGGAGGGGGAGACGAACCATGAGAGACGATGGACTCTGAAAAACAAACTGAGGGTTCTTGAGGGGAGGGGGGTAGGGGATGGGTTAGTCTGGTGATGGGTATTAAAGAGGGCACGTTCTGCATGGAGCACTGGGTGTTATGCACAAACAATGAATCGTGGAACAGTACATCAAAAACTAATGATATAAAGTATCTTGATTAACATAACAATAAAAAATTTAAGGAAAAAAAAAGAAAGTCAAGGTCTAAAATGCTCTTGCACTCAGAACCTTGCCAAGTATCACTGAACCACAGCTGGAGGTAGTGCACAAGATGGATGGATCCTTTTAATAAAGCCTCTCCTTCCCAGGTAAATGCATGAAGACAGGAAGATTGGTGGCTGTCTGGTGCTGAGGCTGGGAGTGGGGGTTAATTGTAAATGGGAATGAGAGACTTTTGCTGGGAGGACGATGGAAATATTCTAAAATGGGATTGGCGTGGTAACTGCATAACTATATAAATTTAATTAAAAAAAGATTGAGTTGTAAATTTTATAATTATGTAAACAATACCTCAATAAGGATATTAAAATTTTCACTTTGCCTTCTTACACATAAATTTTATTAAAATTGTAAGAATATGTGAAATTCTGTGACATTTGAGTATTTGAAAAGCATGAAACAGGTACTTTTTGTGAGATTATTTAAATGTGTACATTTCTTCCATTTTTGCTAAAAATACGAGACCTTCCCTTGGACATTTTTAAATGTTAATGACACAAATAGATATTGATATTTACAGAAGTTACAAAATTTTTCTATGATTTAAGGAAATTCTTACAGGTCTCCTTGCTGGCAGAATATAGGTCTTGGGAAAACCATGTCAAACGGCAGCTCTTTGGGAAACACCAGGGGTATGGCCTTGCTGTCATCCTTTTAGCGGACTTCTTGAGTGTTCCGTTCTGCAAGCGATCACATGAGCCAGCGCAGGCGCAGACTTTTGCTGATATCGACTCTTTCTCTTCACACTAGGTGAGTGGGTTGTGCCTTTCCCACGCATTGCATTTTACGTTCACAGAGAAGCCGCACGAACGGCACTGCTAGACACTGGCGTTTCGAGAAGGCATGACCTGAAGCAGAGGTACAGACCCGCTCCCACGCCCTCCCCCACACGCCATTCCCCAATCACGGCTTGAGCTGTAGCAGAGATCAGGAGAGAAGCCTCCACAGACGCTGTTCTGTGTGTTTGCAGTACACACCCCAACCTCTCTTGTCTGGCTTCTTCATATATTTCTAATTTCGGCTAAAAATTCAGTTATTTAGAAAGGTCTTTACCTGTTACTCTGTCATTCGCTACATTTGTCATACATTATAATTATATATTTATTTATCTGATTAGATTTACTGCCCACATTCGTCACCTTGTTCATTTTTAATATACACAATGTGTTATTTACAGGCTGAAACACAGAATGTGTTACAGAAATACTTATAGATTGAAAGAATGTTTGAGAAAATAATTGAAATGGAAGTGTCAGAAGACATGACTCTCTCAGTTACTCGGTGTGGATTATTGAGCAAACCCCTTGCCATCTCTGAGCTTCAAGCTCATCAATCTGTAAAATGGGAAAATAATAACTTCCCTGCTTTTCTCAAAGGGTTCCATGAGAGTGAACTTCGTAAACATCTAAACCCCACAGAAATATAAGAAATAAACTTCCTATGAAGAAACATAGTAGAGAAGTTAATCCAAAGGGAGTGATAAAATGCTCACTTTTGCAATTAGGCGACATTTACTAAATTGAGGAAAATGACGCTTGACAACACTGTAGGGATCCCAACTGTGGACTGAGAAGTTTCAGTGCCTCAGCATCTCTCTCCTTTCGACTTGTGTTTTATCTATGAGTTTGCTTGGACTGAATTAGCCAAGTTTGACCCCCGTCCCAGGTGTGTCTCCCATAGTCCTATCCTGCCATAATGCAGCAGGTGGTCAAAGCTCAGGTGCCCTCCTATAGGAACTGTGGCTGAGGAAGGTACAACCAGTTCACAGTCCCAGTATTTAATAAATGACATCCAGAGTCTGATATCAGGACTCCAACCCTTGATATAAGTCACATGCCTTCAAAGAATATTATGTAATTAAAATAATCTTATTGAAACTAACTTTATTTTTCTTCCAAGTAGTAGAAAATACAGGGAGAGAGAATCTTGTGGACCATTGCCTTTATATATTAGAATTGCAAATGAAAGCAAGACTGACTCATTTTTGTAATATCTTTTCAACTCTTAACCGTTTCTCTGAACATGACCACAACCTATTGGTAAAACTGTAGGATCGTTTCAGAAATGGTGGGTATCAATTGCGAGAGGTAACAGCAGTTCAGAAAAAATGTTACCTGTGTGGATTCCAATTATGTAATTCTTACCTCAGGTATATTCTGCAGCTCGGTCATTCATCTTACTTTGTGCTGCCCAAAAGTTCACTGCCTAGAGGAATAAAAATAAAGAAATGCAGTGACTTTGGTTAAGGTCTCTGAGGCAATTTTTTTGTGAATCAAACTAAGAATATCTTTGTCATTTAATGCTTAATAAAAGCCACAGGTAATGTACTCTGATTGCTCTATAAAATACAGTGTATGCTCTTTCCGAGAGAATAGTTATTTAACCCAGTGAGAGGAAAATATATACAAAAACTATGTCAACTAGCTATCTTTATCCATTCTATGGAGTGCAGTGAGGTCTTGTGACTAAAATACATATCTAATTTGATACACATACAATTGAATTAGCTTTACCCAGAGTAGTTCTACCTCCTTGTCATTTTATTGGCAATCCAGGGAACCAAGGCCATTATTTACCAGAGGGTGGTCTTAACATTGAGAATGCTATCTGGGCAGTCAACTATATAATCTTATTTAAAGGATTTCTGGAAATTACCTAAAGTTTCTCTCCAAAATTTCTCTCGACAAGCCAAATTTTAATATAAGTGGTTCATTCTTTTCATGAGATCAGTTGCACTAAAAAGTTTGATACTTGAAATAATTATCAGCTAATAGTGCCTGAACTTATCCAATCACTTCCCATCAAGAAAGAGCAGAAAAGTTAATCCTAAGGGAGTGATAAAGTACTCATCAGATATTCAACAAATAATTGCTGAACAAATACCCCATGCCCGGCATTGTTTGAGGTGGCTTGAACAAATATAATGATGAAAAATATTAACTCCAAACCAAGTGGCCCTGCTATAGTGAAATGACTTGAAAAGGTACTCAATTAGAGCACAGCAGAACTGGACTATAAAACTGATCATCTGATTTCCACTTGGTAACTGTTGTCACCAGACTTACTAGAATCTATTTACAGAAGTTTCCAAAATTCAAATAATAAAACTTCAAGGTTTTCAATAGCAGCTGAAATTAATTCACTATTCCAAGAAGCAATGCATCAGCTCTACTCCCTTTCATGCAAATATAAATATAATAAGGCTTGTTCCTAATTCATCATTTGTCCCTTTATTGCTTAGTCTTTTGAAACTTTTACTTGGTTTAATTCTGGACTACACCAAAATCACCAGTTTTTCAGTAAATTGCCCATTTGAATCACTGGAGGAAAAAAAATCACATCCCTTTTATAGGTCACATCAGGATTATGCTCAATAATGTTGGTGTTAAGTAATAAATTTGGCAGTTTCAGTATTTTCAAGGTATGAGTACTGTCATATAAGTGTGCAGTATTTAGATTTATTTTGTCAAGCTATCTCTGAAACAACATATATGTTGTTTGAATATAGTGCTTAAATAATAAAAGCATATATTGATATTTAAAAGTGTATTTATGCATGTTTCTATATAATTACATCCTCCCGACAGTTGAAAATATTATTAAAACCTTTTAATTTTTACTATGGAATGCTTCAAAAAATCTTTAAAAGTTGCTTCAGGTAGTTTTAACAATTATAAATTCACAGCCAATATTGTTTCATTATGTCTCCAACTGAAGTACTCACCACTCCCTGGATTATTTTGAAACAAAAACAACTCATATAATTCCATTCATAGATATCAGTATGTGTCTTAAAGATAATAATGCTTTTTAATCATAGACATACTACTATTATCACACCTAAAATAAAATTAATAATTCCTTAACTTTGTCAAATACCAGTTCGTGTTCAATTTCTCTGAAAGTCTCATTTTTTTCAGTTTGTTTTATCAGTATTCACATATAGTCTATAACTTTCAACTGACAGTTGTATTTCTTAGAACTCTTCTCATCTATATAACTCCCCTCCCTGTACTTTTCCTTGTAATTTCTTTGTTGAAGAACCAGGTAATCTGCCCTATTAAGTTTTCCATAGTCTGATATTCAGAAAATATTGACCACTGTAAGACTTCTCTAATACTGTATTTCCTATACATTTATGGTTATATCCCAAGGGTTAATCAAGTTTTTTACAGAAAAATTCATAGGTATTGTGTGTGCTCCCCCAAGGATGCACATAAGTTCTTGTTTTGTCTTTTTCTAAGTTTAACTGCCTTTAATATGACTGCCAAGATCCCCTATGTCATGAGGACTGGACAGTAGTAATATCACAATTCTACTGCATCTTCTTTGTTGGCTTTTAATACCGTTATTCAGGGATACTTTGCTTATCAGTTATATGGTTATACTAAAGCATAGTTCTCACACACAAAAAAAGCAAACTAAATGTTTGGATCTTTATCGTTATCTTCCAGTTTTAAAACAGTGAATTGGAGATTAATAATTTCTGAGGATCTAATGTACAGCATGGCGACTATAGTTCATAGTACTGTATTGGGCACTTGACATTTGCTGAGAGGAGAGCTGAAGTGTTCTCACACACAAAACAAGGGTAACTATATAAGGTGATAGATAAATTAACTTCACTGTGGTAATCATTTCACAATGTATATATAGATCAAATCATCACATTGTACATTTAAGATATATTACAATTTTATTTGCCAATTATACCTCAATAAAGCTGGAAAATATAAAATAAATAAAGTTGTGAGTTGGTTCCCTAGTAGGATCCAAAGCTAGTTTATGTATCATTATAAACTCATGCCCTTAACAATATATGAGTTCCAAACCACTGAAGCCTTTGGAGTATCAGGGAGGAGCAGGAAAATGAGTTAGACCAGGAATCTCAATAAATCTTTTTAAAAAGTAATACTTAGTAAACTTTTTATCCCAAAGTGAAATGTTATATATTGGTAAAATCATAATTAATGAAAAGTAAGTGGCACCATGGAAATGTCCTTTTGATATAGTATTACAGAGGATAAAGCAGTTAACAAAATTGTGTGTGTGTGTCTGTGTGTCTGTGTGTCTGTGTGTCTGTGTGTTCAATGTGGGAATACTCTCCTGTGTATGGAAAATCTTTCAGAGAGAACACACAACATTGAAAATACCCATGCTAAGGTGTGAAATTAATGAACTTTTCTTCTATTTTATTTCAGCAAAATTTAAGATCAATATTCTATCTTCAATGTAAAAAATTAACTTAAAGACTATATGTTCCTCAAATATCACAGACATAAAATGAGGGAAAATGACATTTCTCACTGTCATAGTTATAAAAACTTAACCATATGTTAAGTTGATTCTTCAAAGTGACTAGTGAACTCTTACTACTAAATAGAAATAGGAAAAAGGTGAGAAGATTCTTCAAATTATAAGAAATTGTGTCTAACATGAAAAAAATGCTCCACATCACTCAGCATCAGGGAAATACATATCAAAACCACAACAAGATACCACCTCACATCTGTCAGAATGGCTAAAATTAACAAGTCATGAAATGACAGATGTTGACAAGGATGCAGAAAAAGGGAAACCCTCCTACACTGTTGGTGGGAATGCAGGCTAGTGCAGCCACTCTGGAAAACAGTATGGAGGTTCCTCAGAAAGTTAAAAATAGAGCTACCCTATGACCCAGCAATTGTAATACTAGGTATTTACACAAAGGATACAGATGGAGTGATTCAAAGGGGCACCTGCACCCCATTGTTTATAGCAGCAATGTCCACAACAGCCAAACTGTGGAAAGAGCCAAGATGTCCATCGACAGATGAATGGATAAAGAAGAAGTGGTATATATACACAATGGAATATTATGCAGCCATCAGAAGGAATGAGATCTTGCCATTTGCAAGGACGTGGATGGAACCGGAGGGTGTTATGCTGAGCAAAATAAGTCAATCAGAGAAAGACCATTATATTGTTTCACTCATATGTGAAATTTAAGAAACAAACGAAGGATAATAGGGGAAGGAAGGGAAAAATGAACTAAGGTGAAATCAGAGAGGGAGACAAACCATAAGAGACCCTTAATTATAGGAAACCAACTGAGGGTTGCTGTAGGGGAGGTGGGTGGGGGGATGGGGTAACTGGATGATGGGCATTAAGGAGGGCACGTGATGGAATGAGCACTGGGTATTACATGCAACTGATGAATCACTGACCTCTACCTTTTAAACTAATAATACACTATATGTTAATTAAATTTAAATAAAATAAGATAAAAAAAGAAATTGTGTCTAAAATAAGTCACCCAACTCTAATTTCCTTTGCCACTTTCCTCGTTAATGATCACAGACAGTTCTTATAGTTGTTTCCTCTCTAAAACTGAATGGGACTCTGTACTCCCAACATCCCCGAAAGATAATACAAACAATAACCAATTTAAAAAATTAAATAGCAGTTCTGAATCATGAACCATGATCATCATCATGTTGACAGCATTAGGAAAATTCCCTTGTTTCTAAGACTTGTTTTATCCACTTGTGCTGGTTTAATTTTGCTTGCTTCAAAAAGTACAGAAATATAAAAGCAATTTGACTTTACCGGTAATAAAAAGTAGTTTCAACTGAAAACTACTAAATTTTTCACTTCAGCATGCATTGCATTTTAAATTCCTTGTTTGTTTCTATATTAAAAAGTTACATCTGAAACAAATTGAAAGTGACACTGCGATTGTTGTTGAGGGTTAGGGTTAGAGTTCCTGTGAACACAGGCTCTGACACTTCATATCCTAGATACCAAGCTAATGAAGAAAAACCACAAGTTTCAAAATTTGTCAATTTGATATATTTGTGACATCAAACTCATTTAGCAATACTTGTCTAACACATTCTCATTTTATGGGCCATAATTATTAACTGACTATTCTCCAAAGTAATAAACACTTTAAAATATTTTATTATTTGTGACATGTGGGATGGCACACATTCATTAAAATGCCAAGACACAGGGGCACCTGCGTGGCTCAGTGGGTAAGCCTCTGACTCTTGATTTCGGCTCAGGTCATGATTTCAGGGTCAGGCTCTGCCCTCAGTGTGGAGTCCGCCTGTCCCCCTCCCTCTGCTCCTACCCTGCTCACGCTCTTCTCTCTCTCCTTCTCTCCCAAATAAATAAATAAATAAAATCTTTTTTTTTTTAAATGCCAACACACCTTCAAGTACAGTGTCTGGAACAAGGAGAGCCTTGGTATATACTAGGAATGATAAAATGAGATCACTGAAGCCTATTTGTATAGAGCACCAGTATATGGATTAAGTGCAAACTGTAAGAAATGCTTTGCATTACCTATATTCACATAAAGTAACCAGATATGTAAAATCATCACAAAACTGAAGTCATTTTTAAGACTATTCAAGTCGTTCCCAGATTTTAAATTTTATTAAGGCTTTTAGCGATGTACCAAGAAGTTTGAGCCACATTTTATCCATCATTTTAATTCATTCTCTTGCTACCTTTATCTTCTAAGCACCCATCAAAACCAAGAGGTATTTGTTGGATTTCATAGTCTATATTCAAGCACAGAGGTATATTAAATACATCATAAATACATTAAGTGTATTAAATATGCCTATGCAGACTCCAAAAGCAACTTCACGACCTGCACTGGGGGTGGAATTAGTTTCTGTGTTCATTTCCAATTACTGTTGTACCAAATTATTAAAAACTCAGTGGTATTACACAACAGATTTATACTTTACAGTTCTGGAAGTCAGAGTCTAAAATTAGCAATCTGGAAGGAGCATCCATCTCCCTGCCTTTTCTAGCTTCTAGAAACCAGCTGCATTTCTTGGCTTGTGCCCCCATCCTACATCTTCAGAGCCAGCAAGGCAGCAGGTTCCAAATTCTATCTGTGAACTCTACTTCAACCCTGGAATCTCTCTATGATTTTCCTCCCTCTCTTGTGATCACACCAAGCCCATTAAGATAATCTCTCTCAAGATCCTTGATCATACACACACATACACACCCTCCCAAAGATCCTTAATCACACTGCTTTATAAGATAACAGATTCACAGATTCTGGGAATTAGGATATGGGCATACTGGAGGCCATGAAGGCCATTATTTAGCCACCATGGGAACATAAAGATGTGGTACCTTTTGCCAAGAAAGCAGTACCTAAATTAACAGTTGGTTTGACCTGGCTTAATTGCTATAGTATTCAAATAAGTAAAACAATTTCTTTCCTAGGTTAGTCAGGGCAAATTTTTGACTCTCATAATTATTGCAAATTACTTGTGTTTATAAACTATTGTAGGCACTGTAGCTTTTACCCATACAGAACAACCAATGCTATAATATAATAATTAGTAAATGATGAAGAAATATTTAAACATGAGCAAACACTTTACCTTGAAACTCCCAAAAAAGAGAGATACAGTAA
Organism: Zalophus californianus; assembly: GCF_009762305.2. Taxonomy (NCBI): domain Eukaryota; kingdom Metazoa; phylum Chordata; class Mammalia; order Carnivora; family Otariidae; genus Zalophus; species Zalophus californianus. The sequence goes on along the minus strand of NC_045609.1, from coordinate 751,691 downwards.
CATCAACCAGTATAAATCTCCTTGGAAGACAGCTGCGTTGTTAGCATGTACATTCAAGTTTGGGTATTTTATTTCTAATAACAAATGGAGAGCTATTTTTTACCTAATACATGATACTTGAAACTACCATCATTTTTTCCTCAAGTTTAGGCCATTAATGGTTTTTCTTAAATTTTCTAGTAACAAAAAAGTATATATTTTGAAGATAAAATTATTGTTTTAAATGCTTTATTCAGCTCACACACCTAATTAACTGAATTTTTAGCTTTGGTCTTTAAAATTAGGTCAGAGAAAATGTTTTGAGTAATAGGTTTTATTATTAAAGATTTATAAAACACTTTAATAATTAAACCAAAAATTCTCATTATATGTAAATAGGTTTTCTGGCCAGCCTGTGCTTAACTTCCTACAAAATTGACCAACGCAACATTCTATGATGAGCTGAGATGGTAGTAGGTGATTGGGGAGACAGATGCAGAAAATGTCAAATTCTCTTTGTAATTTACCATCTCCCCAGAGAGACATTTGCAAATTCCATGTCTTCTAAAATCTGACAATAATGCCTTGGGCAAATGCCATTCTTCATAATAAGCAGTAGATGCTCTAAAAATTTCAGCACCAAGACTTTAAGCAGACTGTTTTCATTAATAATGAATCCTTTCCCATGGTGCCTTAACATACCTAATGTCACTGCATAAGGACAACTGTTCCTCTTTCTACATGTTGGGGAGTCCTTCAAGAAAACTAAAACTATGTTAGACTCTTACAATTACTTTATTCCTTTTATTCATGCCCTGGGAGAAATAATATTCTGCCATTATAAATGATGTTTAAATGAGCCATATTTTCATTTTATTTTAAGATAGAGGAATATTCATTGGGGACATCTGGAAAGATACTGGTATCTGGAGCAAATACTCCAGGAACTCCATATTTTATATTCCCATTAGCATATACATTGATGATAAGAATAATAGTCCTCATTTCTTAAAACTTAATATGTAAGAAGCACTGTGATACACACCACATATTTTAGTGTATTTAATTCTCACAACAGGGGCACCTGGGTGGCTCAGTTGGTTAAGCGTCTGCCTTTGGCTCAGGTCACAATCCGAGGGTCCTGGGATGGAGCCCAACGTCAGGCTCCCTGCTCAGCTGAGAGCCTGCTTCTCCCTCTGCCTCTGTCCCCACCCTGGGCACTCTCTCTCACTTTCTCTCTCTGTCTCTCTCCCTCTCTCGCTGTTTCTCAAATAAATACCTTTTAAAAAATTAAAAAAAAAATTTAACACAACAACCTTTTGAAAGAATGAAACTGAAACTCTGAGAGATAAACAACCAAAGTTACTTAGCTCCAAAATAGGAGAGCTGAGATTTTGACCCAAATCTATCGGATATCAAAGTCTAACTGCTTAAAGTATGCATACAGGGAAAACTGTATAAGCCTGAAAGGTAAGCAAGTATAAATCAAATTCAAGTTCTAATTTCCATTTATAATAAAGATATAAATGAAAAAAGAAATTTTCAAAATGGCAAAATAAATCTATATTTCATTTTTATTTGAGTATAGTTGACACAAAATATTACATTAGTTTCAGTAAATCTCCATTTTTTAAATTAAAATTCTATGTGACAGGGCGCCTGGGTGGCTCAGTCGTTGAGCATCTGCCTTCAGCTCAGGTCATGATCCCAGGGTCCTGGGATCAAGCCCCGCATTGGGCTCCCTAATCCACGGGAAGCCTGCTTTTCCCTCTCTCACTCCCTCTGCTTGTGTTCCCTCTCACGCTGTCTCTCTCTCTGTCAAATAAATAAATAAAATCTTTAAAAAATAAATAAATGAATAAAATTGTATGTGACACAGAAAAATACTTAGAAAAACTTAAGCATGGGGAAACAGAAATGATAAGGTGTATATCACCATCCAGGCAATATCCACCTCTACTTTATGGAAACATATATCTAAGGTGATAAAATTACCTCTTCCCCAGGAGTGATTTTAAAAACTACTTACAAACAAATAATTCCATGGGAAGAGTTCTACCCTATACTCTTCATTAACTTGGAGGAGAAAGAAAACCCTATAACCAAGTACGAAGAAGTCACTCTGGAAGTCCTTAAGAAGTCACTCCAATTTCATCAGATCTCAACTTTAAATGAACATCACAAAGTAACCTGTTGCACCTTGGCAGGAGCAATTTTCATTTGTAAACTGTTTCAAGCAGTAGAAGTCCTCAAAGTTTAGCATTTTATAGTCATGGCTGCAGTGACCATATAGTTTATCACTAAAAAAGAAATTTTACTAGTGAAAGGAAAGAATATTGATAATTATGTAAGAACAAGTATAAAATATGACTGTCATGGGCAGACCAGAGTACAATGTCACCCTAAAGACACCACACACACAGGAGACATCATAGCTAAAGGATAATATATCTGCAATGATATATTAGTAGCATGAGAAACAAGATGAAACCAGGATGAAAGAATGTTTAATGAATTGAAGAAATCAAAAAACTAAAACATGTTCTGCTTCTAATATGTATGGCACAATACTCTTCTACTGGAGCAACCACCCTAAATATAAAAACCACTAACTGTGAATTTTGATGGAAAAAATTTTTAAAAGACTACCTGAAAAACCTGGAAGTAACAAAAGACAGAGATTCTGGAGTAGAATTAAAAGTTGGAAAAAAGGACTAACAAAACAAAATACTGAAAAAGAAGTAAAGGGAAAAAAATCCCATTCACAACAGTATCAAAAACAATAAAATACTTAAAAATAAGTCTAACCAAGGAGGCAAAAGATCTTCACACTGAAAACTATAAGACTTTGATGAAATAAACTGAAGAAGACACCAATAAACGAGAGATATCCCATGTTCACAGATTAGAAGAAATGATACTGTTACAGTGTCCATAGTACCAAAAGCCATCTACAGAAGCAATGTAATCCATATGAAAATTCCAATGGAATTTTTCACAGAAATAGGAAAAAAACAATCCTAAAATTTGTACAGAACCATAAAAGATTCCGAGTAGCCAAAGCAATTCTAAGGAGACCAAAATTGGAAGCATAATACTTCCTGATTTCAAACTATACTACAAAGCTATAGTAATCAAAACAGTATGGCACTGCCATATAAATAGACACATAGATGAATGGAACACAATTGATACCCCAGATATAAAGCCACAAATATATGGTAAACTAACATTTGATAAGGAAGTCAAGAACACTCATTGGGGAAAGGATAGTCTCTTCAATAAACAGTGCTGGAAACTGGATAACTGCATGCAGAAGATTAAAGTTGGACCCCTACCTTGCAGCATACACAAACATGAACTTTATACAAAGACTTAAAGACTAGAAACTGTAAAACTTCTGGAAGAAAAGATAGGGAAAAAACTCCCTGACATTGGTCTCAGCAGCAATTTCCTGGATATAACAGCAAAAGCATAAGCAACAAAAGCAATGATAAATAGGTAGAACTCATCAAACTAAAAGCTTCTGCACAGCAAGAGAAACAATCAACAAAATGAAAAGGCAACTTACAGAGTGAGAGAAAATATTTACAAATCATTTATCAGATAAGGGGTTAATATCCAAACTGTATAAAGAACTCATACAACTCAAAAGCAAAAATACTAATAATCTTATTAAAAATTAGGCAGAGAACCTGAATACACATTTTTCTAAGAAGACATAAAAATGGCCAACAGAAACATGGAAAGATGCTCAACATCACTCATCATCATGAAAACACAAATCAAAAAAAAAAAAACCCCATGAAATATCACCTCACACTTGTTACAATGGCTATCATCAAAAAGACAAGAGATAACAAATATTGGTGAAGGTATGGAGAAAATGGAACCCTAGCGAACTGTTGGTGGGAATGCAAATTGGTACACCATTATGGAAAACAGTAGAGGTTCCTTAAAAACTTAAAAATAGAACTACTATATGATCCAGCAATCCCACTACTGGGTATTTATTCAAAGAAATTGAAATTAGGATTTCAAAAAGATATCTGCACTACTATGTTCAAGAAAAGGAAACAACCTAAGTGTTCTTCAACAAATAAATGGATAAAGAAGATAGATATATTCAAATAACCATATATATATTCATATATACATATACAAATAAAATATTCATATATATGTATCTGAATATATATACATAAAATATTCATGTCTATATATGAATATATATAGATATATGAATATATATTATTCAGCCATGAGAAACAAGGAAATCCTGCTGTTTCCAACAACTTGGAAGGAACTTCAGTGCATTAGGCTAAATGAAGTAAGTCAGGCAGAGAAATACAAATACTATATGTTTTCCCTTATATGTGTAATCTAAAAAAGAGAGAAGAGAATAGAAAAAGAAGAGAGGGGTGGTTACCAGGGGTTGAGGGGTGGGGGAAATGAGGAAATAATCATGAAAGAGTACAAAATTCCAGTTATAAGATTAGCAAGTTTGGGGATCTAATGTACAACATGGTGACTGTAGCTAATAATACTGCATCATAGTTGAGTGGCGCTAAGAGAGTAGATCTTAAAATAAATGGTAATTATGTGATGGGGTGGAGGTGTTAGCTAAGCTATGGAGGTAATCATTTTGCAATTTATAAATGCATCAAACCTTAAACCTACACAATGTTATGTGTCAATTATATGTCAATAAATCTAGAAAAAAAGTTGAAAGAAGAGACTACTACCATAAAGTGTTTCTTTCCCTTTTTTTTTTTTTTTTTTGGCAGTTTTTTACCTGAGGGCTGCAAGGTTGGCAGCTACACAGTGTGGCTCAATCTCTGACAGAACAACCATAGTTTTTTTCAATATGAAAAGAAAGGGGCGCCTGGGTGGCTCAATCGTTAAGAATCTGCCTTCGGCTCAGGTCATGTTCCCAGGGTCCTGGGATCGAGCCCCGCATCGGGCTCCCTGCTCCGCGGGAAGCCTGCTTCTCCCTCTCCCACTCCCCCTGCCTGTGTTCCCTCTCTCCCTGTGTCTCTGTCAAATAAATAAATAAAATCTTTAAAAGAAAAAAAAAGGCCAGTGTTTGAGTCAACCCCTCAGCCCCTGAAAAATGAAGGGAAAAATCCCAGAAAGAAGCAAACCAGAGACAGCAAGCCCTAAATTTTGTGCATAAATACTATAAACCTTCGTTATCAATAAACTTGCAAGCATGAGACAGAAACCACGTAAATTCAATGGAACTGATATTTGAGCTGCTGCCCAAAACACATGATTTGCAGTTAAAGTCCAACCAAATCACTGCCTATGGAAACAGTAATCTGCACTTTTCCAGAGGAATACAACAAAACCTACCACATACCACTCACAATGTTCTAGAAAATCCAAGTTTACTTCACATACAAAGAAACAGAAAAATGTGACCTTCCCCTCGAGCAGGGCTTGGCAAAACTTTTCCTATAAATGGCCAGGTACTAAGTATTTTAGGGTTTATCAGTTATTTAGGATCTCTTGAACATACTCTTTACTTCCTCTTCCCCTTCCTGCCTCTCCTCCCCAACTCCTCCTCCTCATTTTATAAATCTTTTACAAGTGAAAACACTTTCTTGGCTCACCTCAAGAGGCCACGTTCTGTAGGCCCAAGGGGTGTGCCAACCCCCCAGAGTAGGGGTTGGCAAACTATGGCCTGTAAGACAATCCAGTGAGTTAAGTACAATCAATCAACATATAATCAACATACATATAATCAATTCACATATACCAGGTAAAAGATATCACCAATCCTAGTACTTTTTAGAAAAAAATTCTAGAAGACAAATTTAAAGCCCTTACTGCAGAAATCAAAACCACTGGAACCTTGTTTGATTTTTGAATCAGTAATTATTTAGAAACAAGTTAGTTTCTGGGGCGCCTGGGTGGCTCAGTCATTAAGCGTCTGCCTTTGGCTCAGGTCATGATCCCAGGGTCCTGGGATCGAGCCCGCATCAGGCTCCCTGCTCAGCGGGAAGCCTGCTTCTCCCTCTCCCACTACCCCTGCTTGTGTTCCCTCTCTCACTGTGTCTCTCTCTGTCAAAATAAATGAATAAAATCTTTAAAAAAAAATAGAAACATGTTAGTTTCTTAACATCTAAGAGCAAAAACTCTCTTCTTAAGCAATTTTTATGGAAAGAGGAGAAGTGCTAAAGATGACTGTTCACTGCTCAATGGTTAAATCTTCCTGTAAAATAATAAGTGAATTTTAAAACAGCTGAGCTACACCCTGGAAACTGGATAAATCAGGTACTTCCATCCTTATGCAATAGATAAAAGACAAACAAGCAGAGTTTTTCTTTTCTTTTTTACTGCATAATTCATTTGTAGTAAAAGAGAACACCCTCATTTTTCTATGGTAAAAAGAAAGATTTTAACCAAGATAATTCCTTCAAAGACCTCAGGTGTACTTTAAGAAGTAGATATAGTCCAAAGAGGTGAAAATTACACATTATATACAGATATATTATAAATAATAATCTGTTCATTACAATATATAATTATATATAATTATCTAGATAGATGTAGATATAGACATAAACAGAGACATATACCTACAGATATACAAAGATATAGATATGAATTGGCACAATATAGATATACATTATAGCAGCCAAAGGCACACAAATTACACAAGCACTAATGGAAAATTTCTTATCACAGTGGGTAGGTTGAAACCAAGGCTCTGGTGAGGCTAAATTAGATTGTTATTACTAAATAAATGGTTTTCAAACTTTGATGGACATGTAGAAATGACTATAGAAATTATTAATAAAAAGTGGTATCACTATAGATTATGATATAGTAGATTTGGGTAGGTTCTGGTCATGCCTATTTCTTCTATCTTCATGGCGATTCTGAAGTAATTCAAAATTTGAGAAGCCTTGAATTAGAAACAATGTTATATTTGGTGTTTAGTCCTGTAGTTGGTGGAATCTTTAAAAAAAAAAAAAGACAGATACTTAACTATCAGTCCATTAACAACTGAATCAGAATCTCTGAGTTTGGGGTCCAGAAATCCACATTTCTAAAAAGATTTTATTTAATTATTTATTTTTAGAGAGAGAGAGAGAAAGAAGGAGGGGAGAGAGCACAAGCTAATAACAAAGAAGCAATGTAACATAAGGGCAATGACTGTGAACATATGGTTACTTTGTGGCTATTACCAAGGGTTATGATGTTTTGGATTTATCAGCTGGAGTTGTCATCCATAAAAAACATGAAACATGTTTTAGAGATTGAATTGTAATTTAAAAAATTTTAAAGCTATTTAACTTAAAATACTGAGTTGCTAGTTCTATGAATTTATATACTGCGTATTTAATTCTATGACTAATAATGCAAAAATGGTCCTAACCATACTGCATAATTGATTAGGCAGGAGGGAGCAAAAGTAAAGAATAAGAAGTGTCTGTTGTATTATAAATGAAAGATATTGTGATGCTCAAATTTTTTTGGTTCATTAAGGTATGATTTGAAAATATCAATGATATATCTTTTCCAATAACCAGTTTCCAATGTTTTTACTTGGCTAAGAAATTTTGATAAAAGGCTTTCATTTCAGGTCCTTTGACCGGTTCTCTCCCCTTCTGTCATCAGTAGCTGAAACTCTTAAATGGCTATTTGACAATGAAACAAAACTGGATTACATTTCCTACCTTGGAGTTAATCAAAATAACCTGAAGCTAAACTGGTAATTTAATAGATTTATAAAATGTCCAGTCTTTTTTTTTTAAGATTTTATTTATTTGACAGAGAGAGACAGAGTGAGAGAGGGAACACAAGCAGGGGGAGTGGGAGAGGGAGAAGCAGGCTTCCTGCCGAGCAGGGAGCCCTATGTGAGGCTCGATCCCAAGACCCTGGGATCACGACCTGAGCCGAAGGCAGATCCTTCATGACTGAGCCACCCAGGCGCCCCATAAAATGTCTAGTCTTAAAGGGAAAGAAAGTATTTTCCCACTGATGAAATCAGCCAAGAATGGGAGCTCAATTTTTTCTCATATACACAGGCCTGTGAATTGATGTAACACAAAGTGTTTGTAGTTGTGTTAAAGACAAGCTAGAAGTACTCTTACCCTTCTTAATTTGTCTGTTTTAGTTAGCAACATTGAAGATTACCTCTTCAGGTAATCAATATATTGAAAGATCCATTTTAGCAGAAGGAATACCCTTCTGCATAAGTTTGAGGTTGTGCAGAATTTTCCTTTGATCTTCAAGCTGCTGTAACTGACCTAGCTGCTGAAAGATGTGAGGTGGTTACGGAACTGAAAACAACTTGGCAGACCTTATCATTATGGATTGAAGGTTATGGTCACTTGTGATACAGCTTACAAAGTGCCCCTACATACAATTCTCTTTTTTTATTTGTATAAATAAATAGTGATGATATAACATTCTTGATATGTGCCCTGAAAATTCAGACAAATATAAATTTAAAAACTATCAATTTTATGATAATTTTTAGCACCTCTGGAATGGTAGTTTGGGGGCACATATTAAATGTGGATTTCTGGGGGCACCTGGTTGGCTCAGTTGGTTGACCATCCAACTCTTGGTTTCGGCTCAGGTCATGATCTCAGGGTTGTAAGATGGAGCTCCGTGTTGGGCTCCATACTCAACTCGCAGTCTGTTTGAGACTCACTCCTCTCCTTCTGTCTCTCTCTGTCTCTCTCTCAAAATAAATAAATCCTAAAAAACAAAGACTATACCAGACATCAGCAAATTAGAGAGTTCTCAGAGAAACACAATTAGAGCAAGAGACCAAAATAAGCTGGTATAAAAGGATAATCTTGTTGCTAAACCAAATGAGTAAATAAAATGTGAGCTATGAACAATCACACTGTTCAAAAGAATTATGCTCAAAAGTAATTTCCATGTGCCAAAACCCAAGAGAAAACTGAAGAATGGAAGTAGCAGTCAAAATCCAGGAACCTTCCAGGACAGTAGAGCCTACATTTTAGAGAAGTTGGTAAGGAGTCAGCGGGCAATGTGTAGAGAAGGAAAATTAAAACGTGGAAGGCATAAAATTGTAAAGCATACACAAAACCAGCCTAAAATGAGAATTAACTGATGAAACCAAGAAGATAATTAGAGAATTAGCACATACCAGAACCTGAAAAATTAATACCCTTTTACAGTGATCCTAAAGAAGAAAGTAGAAACTAAAGTGGCAAAAGCAGGAAATTGACACCATGAAGAATGGAATAGTTTAAAATATAAAATACTGTTTTGAAAACAAAGAATTTCAAAAAACATGTTAAAATTAAAAATTCAAAGAATAAATTTAATAGCTGATTTATCATAGAAAGAAAATTAGTTAATTTGAAATAGTTCAAAAACTCAAAACTCTGAAAGAATTGAAAGTGTTTATGTCAGAGGTATAGAGAATAGACTGTAAAGCAACAATGCATATTTAAAAGTAGTTCAAGTACACACAGAAGGATCCGTGGGTTAAATCACATAAAAAGAGACATAAATATTACGTTTATGAAGACTGAAGTTATGCCCAATATTCTATTTCTTGGATGGAATGTTTCATATATATCTTTTAGAACCATGTATTCTGAAGTATGCATCAAGTAAAAAATGTTCTTGTTAAAAAAAAAAAAACACAACTTTAACTGAGGGTACTGATTTAAAATAAAACATATCAGAGGGGAGGTGGATGGGGCAGTGGGTGAAATCAGTGATGGGCATGAAGGAGGGCACTTGTGATGAGCATGGGGTGGTGTATGGAACTCCTGTATCACTATATTGTACACCTGAAACTACTATAACACCGTATGTTAACTATACTGGAATTAAAATAAAAATATATAAAATAAATAAATAAAAGTAGTTCAGTAAAAAGAAAATGTGTAGTAGTCTATATTTAAAGAAATAATGAATATGATTATTTTTGAAGTGAAAACATGGAACCACAAATTTAAAAATTTTAGCACAAAAAGACCCAAATAGGATATATTTAAATAAACCACTGTGGGAAAATGCTGAATACTAAAGAAAAGGGGAAACCTCAGAAACAACTAGAGAAAAAAGGCAGATTTGCAGTAAAGGACCACAATTACACTGACAACAAACTTATCTGTATCAGCCGTAGATGCCAGAGGTGCTGCGGGAAGACTATCGTCAATACAGAGACTAGAGCAAATGCTAAGACTTCAGTTCATGACTAAGTCTGTATCACTCACAGGCCACTGAAGGAATATGGTGGTAGGCAGAATAATGGCTGCCCAAGGATACCTACGTCCTAATCACCAAACCTGTGGATGTACTTACATGGTAAAGGAACTTCACAGATGTGATTAAGTTGAGGATATTCGGATTCTCTTGGGTTATTTGAAAGTGTCCAGTGTAATCACAAGAACCCTTAAAAGAGTCAAAGAAAGAGACATGACAGCCATAACGGAAGTCAGGGTGACCTCATTGATGGCTTTGAAGATGAAGACTTGACATGACAAAGAATGCAGGTGTACCCTAGAAGACAGAAAGGACAAGGGAATGAGCTCTGCCCTAGGGCCTCCAACAACTTTATTTTAGCATACAGAAACACATTCAGAACTATAAGATAATCAACGTATGCTGTTTTTAGGCCAGTAAATTCATGCTAATTTGTTACAGCAGAGACAAGAAACCAATACATATATCTAAAACAATTCTTTCAAAAGGAAAGAAATTCACATATGTGTGTGTGTGTGTGTGTGTAATAACAGATGGTATACAGATAGATGAGAGAAAGGAAGAGAGACAGAGACAGAAAGATTGAGCACCATATATACGCTACTCAAAGCTAAGGTATTCTCTTAGAAGAGTATAAAAGATAATGATTAATTTTTACACTGTGTTAAATTGAGTATGCATTTAGAGATCAAAAGTGACTTCTAAAATAATATCAATAAAATATATAACTTCCAAACAAGTAGAGGAGGTAATATGAGCATAAGTAATCACTGTAATAAGTGCATACAAAGAAAATTTTAAAAGTACAGAGAAAGCACAATAGAGAACACAAAGCAAAATGGTAAAAATAATTCCAGATATGTTAGTTTCATAACAAATGAAAATGGATTAAAGTTGCCCCATTGCCATGGGGCTGGCTCCGGCCTTCCAGAGACTGTGTTGCAGTGAAACACGGCATAAAGTATCAGTACAATTACTGAAACTCTCAACCCTGGTAAACTGGAATCTTATCTTATGGGAAATGTATCAGACATTTAGGAGGTTTCAGAAAAACAGTGGGCAGTGGAACTGGGGAAAAAAGGCTGGAAGTGGTGACTCTCAAGTGAGTAACAGAACATCAAAGAAGGTAAAAATCTGAGTCTAGATTTCAAGGTCCTTGTTGGGAAAGAATGGAATCCTGAGACCTAAACTGTGAATCTCTGGATTGACGCATAGGTTGCTGTGAATGCTTGGAGATGTTACAAGGATTTATTTGAAGACCACAGAGACTTGCCCCTGAACCAGTCTGTTCATTCCTATGTTCCCTATAGTACAACATGCACCCCCTTCAAAATCTGTCTCTCATCGCCTCCTATACGCTAGATGGATAGCCAAGATACACTGACGAGGAAGCCAGGCCACACTGGCGCTGCACCCAGGAAGGCACAGCAATTCATCTGGCCAAGAATAAAAACAAATCTGAGGCCTGGCTTTGCTGTCTACTTAGCTATAGTTCGCCCCACTACCCTTGAGTTTTAAAAATGTGTATTTTTTTTAACATGGGATGCCATGTAATATCACATCAGACCAAAGAACCTGCTTTATACAGCAAAGAAGAGTCAAACGTGGGTAAGCACCCAAACACAGAATCAACTAGTCATATCACACGTCACATCATTCAGACACTGCCAACCTTCTGGAACAGAGTGTTATAGGGACAGCCTTGTGAGGATACGGTGCCCTCTTCCAGGATGCAATTTGCACTCAGTCAAGAATTTTCCATATGGCTGTTCCCTACAGTGAGGATGAATGCATACGGGAAGAAGGAGGTGGAAGCGAGAGCGGCCCTAGTTACTGTCATTTCCAGCATCCCTGTTGGACAATGGGTGTTTCCCATCCTCACAATTCTGGGCTCTGCAGCTTGAGAAGTCCCGTGCTACAAGCTCAAAATATACAGCAAGAGTTTCATTAAACTTTAAGGAATGTGTGCTGCCTGGGCTCTTGGGGCTCTTTGTGATAACCCAGCAGGTAAGGGGTTGTCATCTTGGTGTGTTTTGTAGACCATGGTCATCAGTAATGGGGGCAGGAAGAAATAGGCTCATACACAAGTGACCCACTTGGGTGCCCCTTGGTGCCCCTTGACCAGGTTTGTTGATAAATGCAATAGTAACCATAGCTGGAGAAGCGAATGGTGCCTAGGGGCTCAGCCCTCTCAACAATGAGGTCTGGATCACACTACCACTTAAGCCACTGAGAGCAGAAGAGATACTGAGAGTGAGAGCACTTCTGAATTGACAGCAGAGGAGGAAGATAAGCATCAGCTGTGACCCCTACTCTGTATTCATCAGGGAGGGCTATCATTCATCCAATTATCATTCCTCTACTGTTTTTCCATGAACAGAGACTCCCTGGAATATTAGAGGAGCTATTCTCTGGATTTATGTCAGAAAATGTACCCTGGAAACACAAGGGAATCATTATAATGTATGCAGTGCTGCCTGCCCAGATTCCAGCTCGGGGATCAACAACTTATTCCCCCAACTGTTGGGGATGCTACCAGCCTTCGGTGATAGACATTCTTCAGAACTGCCTTAGCTAAAGCAAGCTACCCAGCCCAAGGACATGTTCCCATGTGTCTACTCCTCAGCCTTCAATACATGGGTATATTCTGTGATGTTTTCTTATTTGAAATGAAAGATATGTATGTGTGCTCAGATTCTAAGGGATGAATTGTATTGGAAACCCATGGAATTATCTGACCAGCATTCCTACTTTGTACCTCTTCACAGTCATGCCATTGTTGTATGGCAGCCAGAACAGCCATGGTTCAATATTATCCCACTTCAGGCCATAACAGATTGGTCAGAGGAGAGTATCTAGCCTAGCTGGTCCAATCAATTAATTCCCAAGGATGATAAGATAGCTACTGTCTTCCTAGTGGCTGACACTATAAAATAATAACCTTGGGATCTGTCAGCTACTATATGTTCTGTCATGTAGAACTGAGAAATGGAAGTGGCATGACAATAGAAAAAGAGAAAAGTATGAAGCTAATAACGCAGAGAAGGAGAAAGGAAAAATGGAGAAATTCTTAACAATGGACAAGTCACCCAGCCACATTTCTCTTTGTGAGTTTAATGAGGCAACCAAGGTCCTAATAACAGATTCCATATTTTGATTAAGCTACTTCAAAATGGGCTTGTGTTACTTATAAGCAAAAATCTAAACAAATGCCATTGGAAATATTTGTGTATATAACATAAAATCTATCATAACTGCACTGCATGATACCCACTTAAAACTTGTAATCTATCTGGCTTTCTGTGGCTTATCAACAACAATCTCCATATAAGAGTAGGGGTTTGAACCAAATGAAAAATGTATCATCATTCATGCATTTCATGCATTCATTGTGCTTTTAAATCTCTCATTACACAGATAATATTCTTCTACACTGGAATAAAGCATTTCAGTTATATTTTCATACCCATATACTAAAAAACTACAAAAAATGGACTCAAAAAACGGACACACAAATACAAGAAGAAAAAAGAATGATCTCATCTATATGCTAAACACATGAAGTTCTACCAGAAAGATAAGTAAACCATGATTAAACACATACATCATACAGAACACTGCACAGTGTCTTGCATAAATTTCTCAAAAAATGTAGCTCATATATAATTTAAAGTGATCTAACAGAAGGTGGGACTATTTGGATGCCTAATATCTTGTTAGCCCTACAGTACAACTCCTAAGAGAACATGTTGTAAGTTAAGTATTACCTACCAAGGTGCTGTGGTCAGCACACTGCTAGCAATGCAGCAGCACTGAACTGACCCCGTTCACTTCAGCGTTCAGCCATCATGGAGTTCTAGGCTCTCAACAGAACAGAATCAATCAAGAGGCTGTTTCACAATGATTAGAGCAAGCTGATAGAGCTTGGGAATCAAACTGTTTAAAAAAATGTGTAGATACCAGCTGCGTAAAACACATCATATGTGCTTGCTGAAAGGATACAAATGTGAATCAAACATGAATTCCATTCTCAACAACACATTTTCAATCAAATGGGAGATCAGTTTTACATCAATAGTCATTAGCTATACTAAACACTGCCCAAATGAGAAAGGATATGAACTTACCTGTACTGAGCAGAAAAATCAAACATGGCAAGAGAGCTTTCCCTTTCTGCCCGTTTTGAGAGTGCACCCTTGCCCACAGGCTGGGCTGGAGAGGTAATACAGCACAGTTTGGAGGGATCATAAAGCCAAGCAGAGAAAATGATTTAACTTTTAAAGCTTTATGGAGTTTGCAGTATCTTGTTTTTATTATTGACTTTCTTCGAAAGCATGCTAATGATGGTTCCCCATCCCAAATCTGAAGCACTTCATTTAAAACACAACCATGAACTGTATATAGGAGAAAACTGATAGGAGAGAAACATGTACCTGTCTTTCAAGAGCAGAATAGAAGATTCCAAGGGTGTATGGTTTTGAATGTATTTTCTCTGGTAGTAAACCTAATGAATGGAAAGCAGTCATGGGTCTACAGAGGAGGAAGGGGAAGGAAGCCACAGAGAGAGCGAGAGAGCGTTGTTGTTGTTCAAAGTGGGAGAAGTTGGCCTATTCCAGTGCAGCTGTATATAACATCAGGTCTCCCCTTCCCTGTCTTTTCTCCTGTCAAAGTTAGTTCAGTGCTGCCTCCTGGCCTTTGGAAATGTCTTTCACTTCTCATGGGCTCCCCATGTTGAGGCCCACAGTTATCCAAGCTCTGACACCACGTCCCACCCCTGCTTGCAACTTGAGAGCAACGGCTGGGTCAGAATTCCCTTTCCTCACCTGAGCTGCTGATGGAATCTTCTCTCCCAGGCCATAAATACCATCCTAACCCTAGAACTTTAAAATATAAAATTAATAACTGTTTTTTTTCCCTTGAATCTTCTCTCAAACTTCTAGAGTTTATTTTCTCTCCCAGAAAGTGGTAATTCTATAAGTTTGAGCCTTGGTCTCATAAACTCTTATTCCCAATCTTCACTTGTTCCTAAATTCCAAAACCCACATGCTCTTCCCTGGCTCAATATGCTGAGTGACAACCTACCCTCGATCTTCATTGCCCTGCACATCCCAATACACTATTGCTAAGTAATCTGAGACTTGTGGAACTGTTTTTATATTTTCTAGTTGTATTGTTTCACTCCATCTGCTGCCAAGTCTACCCAGATATGTACAGGCAGCCTTAAAAATACATATGATAATGAGGGGCCCATAAATAATCTGACATTGTGTTTTCTATGTTTACTTCTTAGTTTTTGTGGCTTCAGTAATACAAGCCCAGCTAATAATCCTCTCTGCTTTGGTTCTGTGAACATGCTTCATTAAGGAATTTTATAGTCCCATTAATAAATCAAAATAAAATTTAATCAAAGATATAAATGCTGTTGGCAAGCATCTGCTTGGACTTAACTACCTACAATTTTAATGTCTGATTTTGTATGCTGAATACCAACATTACCTTGTAGGTGGGTTGTGCATGGTTTTGTATGTGTGTGTGACATTGAGACCTTCTCAACTCCAAAGTAATAAAAGCAAATGCTGACCACACAAGAAGGGAACATTTGGAAAGCAGTATGTATTTAAAGAACGTTCATTCATCCGATTTTTCCCATTAGACTTCTGTTAAAATCTTTCCACTGCCGCCCCTTGGGTTGCTGTGTCTCACACAAATAGAAAATACGTAAGTTACATATAGTTTCAGGCTGTATCTGTGTGTAAATGCTGGGTTAGTGCCGTGAGTCTCTTGGAAGCACATGGCAGTAATATCTAAGGCCAGAAGAGATGACTGACTTAGAATCAAAACAATAAAGGTCATGCTTTGAGAAAAAAAAATCTTCAAGTGTTTTACATATGCAGACAGACACACACACATACAAAATCAACTGCAAAAGAAAAATTTAAATAGCCTTTAAGGAAATATCATTGTGACATGTTTTTGCTCTTCCTTTCTAGTTTTCAAAACAATTCCATGACTAATCAAATACAGATGATAAGTGCCAGAAGATATCACCCATGAATATGGCCACCACAGTTAAGAATATAATGTAGACTTTATAGTTCATCAGATAATTATAATATCCTTTTAAACAGTACTGCAAGAACATGAACATGCATGGAGTCAAACAAAGGCAAACTATATACCAAAAGACTACATGTAAACAATGCATTCTAGAGAAAAATCAAAAGTGGTATTATCTTAAAACTGCAAATTTTTCCCAATTTTTTAATTATGTTCAATTAGCCAACATATAGTATATCATTAGTCTTTGATGCAGAGTTCAATGATTCATTAGTTGCATATAACACCCAGTGCTCATCACATCACGTGCCCTTAATACCCATCATCCAGTTACCCCATCCCACACCTCTCTCCCTTCTGTAACCCTCAGTTTTTTTCCAGGAGTCCAGAGTCTCTCATGGTTTGTCTCCCTCTCTGATTGCTTCCCATTCAGTTTTCTCTCCCTTCCCCTATGGTCCTCTATGCTAATTTTCTATATTAACAGCTAAATTTGTTCCCCTTGGCAAGAAATCTAAGAATTTCTTTTGGATTATAAACCATTTCCTACCCACATGCACTTAAAAAAAGAAATACAGTCAACCTTTGAACAACACAGTTCGAACAGCACAGGTACCCATATTCAGGGATATTTTTTTCAATACAACAGAGCACTGGAAATGTATTTTCTCTTCCTTTTTATTTTCTTAACATTTTTTTCTCTAACTTTATTGTAAGAGTAAGGAACATATACATAATGCATATAGTATCCAAAATATGTGGTTAACTGACTTTATGTTATCAGTAAGGCTTATAGTAGACAACAGTAGGCTATTTGTAGTTAGGTTGTGGGGAGTCAAAAGTGAGGTGGATTTTCAACTGTGCAGGGGGTCAGTGCCCGTGACCCCTATGTTGTTCAAGAGTCTACTGTATATCCTCAGCCTCCATCTTCTCTCTTCTTTCACTGAGATATGCCAGTTCCTTCTGCCTTTGGGTCTTTGCACTCTCTGCCAGACCTTAGCGTGGCTGCCTGCTCTTGGTCATCGCCCCTCTCTTCAAACCATGCTTCCCTGAGTATCTGAGCCAGCACAACCTTTCGCAGGCCATCCTAACCACAGTAGAAGGTTCTCCATTACCACTCAGCACTCTGGATTTTTTTTTCTTCTTTGAGCACAGTACTATCAAAACTATTTGCTTCGTTATTTATTGTCTATCTTCCTTCAACAAAATGTGGGCACTTGAGAGAATAGTTGTTGTCCAAAATGCTCCCTGGAGCAGCACAACACATCACATGGTCGAATGGACTTCAAATGAAGCATTCTGTAGCCCATAAGATTGATCTTTACCTTTCCCCTGCAGACTCTGCACTTTGTAAGAAAAATAAAAATTAAAAATACTGACAAAAACAGAAAGAAGTGTGTACCAATGTTCTCAATGCACCTCTTTGTGCCCCTTGTGAACAAACACACTTGTGAGTGACCATAATATTGACTATGACTTGCATAGGTCAATGTTGATAAGTGATTTTGAAGAGAGGCATAATTGCCTATAAAAAATGAATAATTCTAAAGGCTAAAACTTGACCAATAATGCTGCCTCATTTCCTAGACTGCGGATGTGGTGTCAAAGTTGAGGGAGGGATTAACACAAATTCAACATTAGCCATTTTTCACAATAAGTTATTTACAAGCAAATAAGAAGTGTAATTTGATGTACTAATAGGAAAAACAATAAAAATGGCTGCCTTTATATTAATATTTCATTTAACACTGTGCATTTTTCTGTTCAATATGCTATCACATTCAATACTTCATCTGATCTTAAAAACAAACTTTTTAAGCTGATTAATACTGTTTTTCTGTTTTTCAAAGAAAAAAATAATAATACGATTGAGGAATGAGACTACAGCAATGGGCCAAAATGCCCATGTTCAATAAATCCTTGCATACACAAGAATTCTTTACAAAACTCCATATAGATATTATGGCTCACTGAATTATGAAATAATGTATTTTTGCTGTTTTTGTAACCCTTCATATATTTTAATGGATGATTTTTCTTCACTCACACACCATGCTCACTTTCTTTGAAATTCTTAAGACACCTGGGTTTGTACCTATTTGTACCCTCAGATTTTTTGCTTAAATATTAATTTCATTTGGTAACTTTCCTTTCCTGAACCTACTAGTAACATCACCTCTCCAGAACAAAGTAATATCACCCCCTCTGAACTCACAATTTTCTTTATTTTCATGTATTTTATGTCACTTATCCAATAATTTCTTGTAATCAATTTATTTTTGCATACATTTTGAGGGCAGGTTATTATACGTTTTGAATCACTGTGTGAGATTATAGCATTGGCCAGTAATCAAGTGATCCAGGATAATGTAAATTCAGGATAAAAGTAGCATCTTGGGAAAACCTCATTGGTTAAACATTCAACAAATACACATGGGTTTAGTATCAAGTTCTGAAAAGAAATATTCTGCTTCTAAAAATATCATAAGATTCTGGCAAATCCTGATATTTGATCTACCAGAAATAAAATGGTACCTTATGGTCTTGCTTCTTCTAGTACGTTTCTTCTGCCATGTCAAGATAAGATTGCAGCAGGTGGTTATTCTGTTTTTGAGCATAACGAATAATGGCTTTTCTGCTGACAAAATTTTAAAGACCATTAATTTTATGTGAATATTAAGTGTGTAAATATCTCTTACAACCACAGCTCAATATGAACCTGAATCACTGTACGCCTCCCATCACATTTATTCGGGCTCAGCCTCCTCTTCCATTACCCAGGAGACAAGCTGACAAAGTACAAAGCTTTAGTTCTATTTTTTTCTTGGTGGGAAAATAATGATAGGATGGGTAATTTATGTCCTCATTTCAGCCAGCATTAAATCATGGACCTGGATGCTCTAACAGTTTGGAGGTCTCTCTTGTCTAGCGACTATAGTATATATAGAATTTGTTTTAAAAAAAAATAAATTTAGGGCACCTGGGTGGCTCAGTTGGTTGAGCGACTGCCTTTGGCTCAGGTCATGATCCTGGAGTCGTGGGATCGAGTCCTGCATCGGGCTCCCTGCTTGGCAGGGAGTCTGCTTCTCCCTCTGACCCTCCCCCCTCTCATGTGCTCTCTCTCATTCTCTCTCTCAAATAAATAAATAAAATTAAGAAAAAATAAAAAAAATAAATTTAGTATTATTAAAATAAAAGACATCAAGAACAAAAATGTGGCTTCATTCTACAAAAAAAAAAAAAAAAAAACACATTGTATCTCACTAGGAAAAGTTGATTAGGATTTCATATGCTATTCCCTATTTAAAAAAGTACTTTCAGGCTCCTAGAATATGGTTCAAAAATATTAAGTGAGAGGCACTCTACCTTTCCACAAGCTTTCAACTCATGTCAATTATCTCTTCCCCAGCTCAGGTGACTTACCTGATCTTCCTGGAACACACATTTCAAGTATTTCCTGTGGTCTTTACCACCCCCTCATATGCAATTTCCAGAGTCGTATTCACTTTCTGCTTGCTGCAAAGCATATTAGCTTCTCAGTTTCTGAGCAGTTACTGAAAAGTGGAAGATTGAACAAATATGCCTTTTTCTTCTCTGTCATAATTCCCATAAAATGATAATAAATAGTGCATACAGGTATAAATGTCTAAGTAGAGTATGAGAAGACCATCAGTATAAGGTAAGAGGAAAATAAATTTCTTGACAGAAAGAGAAAAGAAGCGGTAACAGTAAGCAGCAAAATGGGCCTGAGAACAACATGTCTTTGAGTTTGTAAGGTGGATATAATCTACAAGTAGCAAGTTGGTCTGACAGAAATGCAGAAAGCTTCAGTATTAGAACGGCCAGATACTAAAGACAGTGGAATTGACCTGAGACAGAAAACATGAAGATGCACTGCATTGAAAAGCCAACCAGCCCCATGCTTCTCCTCACCCAGAATGCAAGAACTGCTCAGCAGTAATGATTTCCTCAGAGACAAAATAATGTGAAAAGACAAATTCTACTGAGGAGAACATTAATATTTCCCAAGCAAAAACCTGTAATCTCTGGAATTTAGGGATAATCTCCACAGAAGCTGGTTCCCAACTAAGCACGTGGACATGAGGCTCAGACAGAGGGAAGTCAGCTCCATCCAGAAGGGAGAGCTCCCAAGCAAGAATTTTCCAGTGAGCAGAGAATTTAGGCAGAAACCCTAGGAAGCATCCTCAAGGAAATTTATAAAATATTCAATCCATAAAATAAGAATAGCATGTTAATGAAAAAAGAAAAAACAAACAAAAAGCCTTTCTCCTGAAAATTTACAGAAATTGTGAAATAAATATTACTTTAAAATAAATGGAGGGGAGCATGGGGCTCTGCGCTCAGCACAAAAGTCTGCTTGAGATTCTCTCTCCCTCTGCATCCACCCCTCCCCCCACTCATGCTCTCTCTCAAATAAATACATAAATAAAATCCTTTAAAAAATAAAATGAATGGAAACCAATTTTGACAAAAATGTGGAAAAGAGAGAAGTAAATGTAAAACAGAAATGATCTCACTTAGTCCAAAGTAAAAACTAATAGGCATTCCACAAGAATGGAGAAAATCAAAACAATAATATCTGGGAAATATTATAGCTGAAATCCAGCTGTGATCTTGGCTCACTTCTCATTAAGTTATAATTTGGATCCTCATTCCCTTTTCTATCTCTCTCAAAATTTCATGACTGGAATATGTGTTCTTCAATCAATGATCTACTTTATATAAACTAGATAGATACTTCACATCAAGTACCCCCATAACACCACACTATTAAACACCCTTCTTCTAAAAATATTATATATATATACATACACACATAGATATTCAATATATAAATGCATGTGCTGTACGAAAAATATTTTATATACAAATTTCCTTACAATTCTGTCTATATATTTTTGCAAAAATACAAATTTAATAAATTAATGAAATTCAAAACATTTATAACTATTGTTTGCAATGTATAGTTGTGAGTGTCTCATTAAAGGCAAATTACTTAGGCCTATCAGATGGTGAATGCTGAAGTTGCATGTTTTTTGGGGGTCTGTTGAACTGGAAGACTTCTCCTCCACTTACTCCTGTAATCCATTAATCTTTGCTGTTCTTAGTTCTCTAAACCTCCTTAAAAGGGGTATTCCTGCTAAAAGTTTCTATATATAATATGTGAACAATGTATAATATGTAAACAAATGTATATACACATCTACAAGCATATATATGTTTTATTTAAAATAATCTTTAAAACTTTATGCTGTGAAGGAAGATGTCAACACTTTATTAAATACCAGTTTATTAATTTTTTAGTTCATTTTTGAGGCCTTACTGAGAAAGAGAGGAAAAAAAAAAAAAGATTATAACAAAACTATTATTAAGCTTCAGTAGCCCTGGAAGCTGTCAGTGTCTTTCCACATGTATATGCAGGCAGACCTCATTTTATGTAACTGAATCACAGAATAAATGTTTCCACTTTAAAAATATTAAATTTTAGTTATCTGAGTGCAACTAAAGGAGATAACCAAGGTAAAAGTTTTCTGAATATACTTCCAAAAATATTTTGAAATTTCCACAAAACTTCTGAAAAGAAATATTTCTAATTTAAAAAGGAAGCAACACTAAGATATTGACCAAAATATTTTTTGGACTCCGTGTCTATATTTTATACCTCAGTATTGGCTGTAAGTTATGAAAATTGACAAAAGTGTCAGTTCTAATTCTTCCCAACTTGCTATCTCTTACCTTCCAATACTATGTTTGGAAATTCATCATTATTTCTACTTTGTCAAATTTATAACATTTAAGATGGTTAGAAGAGATCTTTCCTAGCTACAATTCAGGAAAAGACTGAGTCAAGGGTGTACAGGAAACAGAGATCAAAAAAGAAGGACACCAGGGAGACGATGGACTCTGAGAAACAAACTGAGGGTTCGAGAGGGGAGGGGGTGGGGGATGGGTTAGCCTGGTGATGGGTATTAAAGAGGGCACGTTCTGCATGGAGCACTGGGTGTTATGCACAAACAATGAATCATGGAACACTACATCAAGAACTAATGATGTAATGTATGGTGATTAACATAACAATAAAAAATTTTTTAAAAAAGAGGACAAAACCTGTCTATCAAGAGACCACAGGGAGGGGGCGGAGCAAGATGGCGGAGGAGTAGGAGACCTAGATTTCGTCTGGTCTCAGGAATTCAGCTGAATAGGGATCAAACCATTCTGAACACCTACGAACTCAACAGGAGATCAAAGAGGAGAGTAGCAACAACTCTCTGAACACAGAAGTGACCACTTACTGGAAGGTAGGGCGTGCGGAGAAGTGAATCCGAGGCGATATTCGGGAGGATAGATGGCGGGGGAGGGGCCTCCGTCGGCCGCTTCTGGCAAGTGCTAGAGCCGCGGAGCACAACATCGGACCTTCTAGAAGTCGGCTCCGCGGAGGGACGTCGCTCCAGTGGCTAAGCGGAGGGTGGGACCCTCGCGGGACAGTGTGGACTCAGGACCCTCGGGGTCACAGGAAGACTGGGGGTGCCTGAGTGCGGCAGAGCTCCCAGGTACCGGAGCCGGGAAGCCAGCTGCAGAGACGGAGCCGAGGCGTGGGCTCTCAGCTCGGGGTGGCCATAAACTGTGATCCGCGGCCCAGTCGGGCCACTGCTCCCCCAGCAGGGACCCAACAAGCGGCAGATCCAGGGAGACTCCCCTTCCTCCCCCGGGAGGAGTGGGGTGGGAGTGCACCGCAGGGATCTGCTGGGTTTGGAGACTCCACATGGGGTCAGGTGCCAGAGATAGCAACGCTCGGTCACAGGCCGGGTGAGCACGGAGTGCGGCCGGAGACCGGGGACACGGGAGTGACTGCTTTTCTCTGGGGGCGCACTGAGGAGCGGGGCCCCGAGTTCTCAGCTCCTCCGGGTGGAGATTGGGAGGCCACCATTTTTGCCCTGGTCCTCCAAGGCTGTACGGAGAGCTTGCAGGGAACAAAAGCTCCTGAGATCAAATCCGAGCAGCTTGCTTAGCCCGGACCGACAAGGGCGGGGCAATTCAGCCTCCGGCAAAGACATTTGGGAACCACGGCAACAGGCCCCTCCCCCCAGAAGATCAGCACGAACAGCCAGCAAACCAAGACCAAGTTTACCGATCAAGGAGAACGGGAGAACTCCAGCGCTAGGGGAATACTGCACATAGACTTCATGGCTTTTTTTTACCATGATTCATTAGTTCATCAAAGTTAATTTTTGTTAACTGTTTTTTTTTTTCTTTTTCTTTTTCCCTTTTTCAACCAACATCTTATCAATCTCTTTAAAAAAAAAAAAACATTTTTTATTTTTCATTTTTAGAGTCATATTTTATCCCTTCATAGTAGTTAGCCTTATTTTGGCATATATATATAAGTTGTTCTCTCTTTAAAATTTTGAAATACAGTTTCTTCTAACAGATAAAAATATACCCTAAATCACTAGTGTATGGCTCTGTTCTAGTCTCCTGCCTGATCACATTCTCTCCCTTTTTTCTTTCTTTTATTTTTTTTAAATCTTCTTTCTTTTTTCAAACAACTTCTTATCTTATCTAGTCCTTTTATAAAATCTATTATAATTTTCATCTTTACACTCATCTTCTATCCCTTCATTGTATCAACCCTTAATTGGTACATATATGTCTTTCTTCCTTTAAAATTTTAGGAGGCACTTTTTTCTAACAGACCAAAATACGCCAAAAATCTAGTGTGTGGCACTGATCTAAGCACCAGCCTTATCATATTTGATCACATTCTGCTTTTTTTGTATTGTTCTGTTTTTGTTTTTACCTTTTTTTTTTCTTTTTTTTTTTCTCTATTTCTTTTTTCTTTCTTTCCCTTTCTTTTCCCCTGGTTTCAGGTCTTTTCAGATTTGTATACAGTATATTTGCTGGGGACGTTGTAAACCTGTTAGCATTTTGTTCTCTCATTCATGTGTTCTCCTCTGGACAAAATGACAAGACGAAAAAAATCACCTCAGCAAAAAGAACAAGAGGTAGTACCATCAGCCAGGGACCTACTCAATACGGACATTAGCACGATGTCGGACTTAGAGTTCAGAATCATGACTTTAAAGATACTAGCTGGGCTTGAAAAAAGCGTGGAAGTTATTAGAGAAACCCTTTCTGGAGAAATAAAAGAACTAAAATCTAACCAAGTCGAAATCAAAAAGGCTATTCATGAGGTGCAATCAAAAATGGGGGCACTAACTGCTAGGATAAATGAGGCAGAAGAGAGAATCAGTGATATAGAAGACCAAATGATGGAAAGTAAAGAGGCTAAGAAAAAGAGGGAGAAACAACTACAGGACCACGAAGGCAGAATTCGAGAGATAAGTGATTCAATAAGACAAAACAACATTAGAATAATTGGGATCCCAGAAGAAGAAGAAAGAGAGAGAGGGGCAGAAGGGATATTGGAGCAAATAATAGCAGAGAACTTCCCTAATGTGAGGAAGGAAACAGGCATCAAAATCCAGGAGGCACAGAGAACCCCTCTCAAAATCAATAAAAATAGGTCAACACCCCGACATCTAATAGTAAAATTTACGAGTCTCAGAGACAAAGAGAAAATCCTGAAAGCAGCTCAGGAGAAGAGATATGTAACGTACAATGGTAAAAATATTAGATTGGCAACAGACCTATCCACAGAGACCTGGCAGGCCAGAAATGACTGGCAAGATATCTTCAGAGCACTAAACGAGAAAAATATGCAGCCAAGAATACTATATCCAGCTAGGCTGTCATTGAAAATAGAAGGAGAGATAAAAAGCTTCCAGAACAAACAAAAACTAAAGGAATTTGCAAACATGAAACCAGCCCTCCAAGAAATATTGAAAGGGGTCCTCTAAGCAAAGAGAGAGCCTAAAAGCAGCAAAGATCAGAAAGGAACACAGACAACATACAGTAACAGTCACCTTACAGGCAATACAATGGCACTAAATTCATACCTTTCAATAGTTACCCTGAATGTAAATGGGCTCAATGGCCCAATCAAAAGACACAGGCTATCAGATTGGATTAAAAAACAAGACCCATCCATATGCTGTCTGCAAGAGACTCATTTTAGACCCAAAGACACCCCCAGATTGAAAGTGAGGGGGTGGAAAACCATTTACCATGCTAATGGACAACAAAAGAAAGCTGGGGTGGTAACCCTTATATCAGACAAACTAGATTTTAAAACAAAGACTGTAATAAGAGATGAGGAAGGACACTATATCCTACTTAAAGGGTCTATCCAACAAGAAAATCTAACAATTGTAAATATCTATGCCCCGAACATGGGAGCAGCCAATTATATAAGGCAATTAATAACAAAAGCAAAGAAACACATTGACAACAATACAATAATAGTGGAGGACTTTAACACCCCCCTCACTGAAATGGACAGATCATCTAAGCAAAAGATCAACAAGGATATAAATACTTTAAATGACACACTGGACCAAATGGACTTCACAGACATATTCAGAACATTCCATCCCAAAGCAACGGAATACACATTCTTCTCTAGTGCCCATGGAACATTCTCCAGAATTGATCACATCCTAGGTCACAAATCAGGTCTCAACCGGTACCAAAAGATTGGGATCATTCCCTGCATATTTTCAGACCACAATGCTTTGAAACTAGAACTCAATCACAAGAGGAAAGTCGGAAAGAACTCAAATCCATGGAGGCTAAAGAGCATCCTACTAAAGAATGAATGGGTCAACCAGGAAATTAAAGAAGAATTAAAAAAATTCATGGAAACCAATGAAAATGAAAACACAACTGTTCAAAATCTTTGGGATACAGCAAAGGCAGTCCTGAGAGGAAAGTATATAGCAATACAAGCCTTTCTCAAGAAACAAGAAAGGTCTCAAATACACAATCTAACCCTACACCTAAAGGAGCTGGAGAAAGAACAGCAAATAAAGCCTAAACCCAGCAGGAGAAGAGAAATAATAAAGATCAGAGCAGAAATCAATGAAATAGAAACCAAAAGAACAGTGGAACAGATCCACGAAACTAGGAGCTGGTCCTTTGAAAGAATTAACAAGATTGATAAACCCCTGGCCAGACTGATCAAAAAGAAAAGAGAAAGGACCCAAATCAACAAAATCATGAATGAAAGAGGAGAGATCACAACCAACACCAAAGAAATACAAACAATTATAAGAACATATTATGAGCAACTCTATGCCAGCAAATTAGATAACCTGGAAGAAATGGGTGCATTCCTAGAGATGTATCAACTACCAACTCTGAACCAGGAAGAAATAGAAAACCTGAACAGACCTATAACCACTAAGGAAATTGCAGCAGTCATCAAAAATCTCCCAACAAACAAAAGCCCAGGGCCAGATGGCTTCCCAGGGGAATTCTATCAGACATTTAAAGAAGAATTAATACCTATTCTCCTGAAACTGTTCCAAAAAATAGAAATGGAAGGAAAACTTCCAAATTCATTTTATGAGGCCACCATTACCTTGATCCCAAAACCAGACAAAGATCCCATCAAAAAGGAGAATTACAGACCAATATCCTTGATGAATATGGATGCAAAAATTCTCACCAAAATACTAGCCAATAGGATCCAACAGTACATTAAAAGGATTATTCACCACGACCAAGTGGGATTTATCCCTGGGCTGCAAGGCTGGTTCAACATCCGCAAATCAATCAACGTGATACAATACATTAACAAAAGAAAGAACAAGAATCATAGGATCCTCTCAATAGATGCAGAAAAAGCATTTGACAAAGTACAGCATCCTTTTTGATCAAAACTCTTCAGAGTATAGGGATAGAGGGTACATACCTCAATATCATAAAAGCCATCTATGAAAAACCTACAGCGAATATCATTCTCAATGGGGAAAGGCTGAGAGCTTTTCCCCTAAGGTCAGGAACGCGGCAGGGATGTCCACTCTCACCACTGCTATTCAACATAGTATTAGAAGTCCTAGCCACAGCAATCAGACAACAAAAAGAAATCAAAGGCATCCAAATCGGCAAAGAGGAAGTCAAACTCTCACTCTTTGCAGATGATATGATACTTTATGTGGAAAACCCAAAAGACTCCACCCCAAAACTGCTAGAACTCATACAGGAATTCAGTCAAGTAGCAGGCTATAAAATCAATGCACAGAAATCAGTGGCATTGCTATACACCAACAACAAGACAGAAGAGAGACAAATCAAGGAGTCGATCCCATTCACAATTGCACCCAAAACCATAAGATACCTAGGAATAAATTTAACCAAAGAGGCAAAGGATCTGTACTCAGAAAACTATAAAATACTCAGGAAAGAAATTGAAGAAGACATAAAGAAATGGAAAAACGTTCCATGCTCATGGATTGGAAGAACCAACATTGTGAAGATGTCAATGCTACCTAGAGCAATCTACACCTTCAATGCAATCCCCATCAAAATACCATCCACTTTTTTCAAAGAAATGGAACAAATAATCCTAAAATTTGTATGGAACCAGAAGAGACCCCGAATAGCCAGAGGAATATTGAAAAAGAAAAGCAAAGCTGGCGGCATCACAATTCCGGACTTCCAGCTCTATTACAAAGCTGTCATCATCAAGACAGTATGGTACTGGCACAAAAACAGACACATAGATCAATGGAACAGAATCGAGAGCCCAGAAATGGACCCTCAACTCTATGGTCAACTTATCTTTGACAAAGCAGGAAAGAATATCCAGTGGAAAAATGACAGTCTCTTCCACAAATGGTGTTGGGGAAATTGGACAGCCACATGCAGAAGAATGAAAATGGACCATTTCCTTACACCACACACAAAAATAGACTCCAAATGGTGGAAAGACCTAAACGTGAGAGAGGAGTCCATCCAAATCCTAAAGGAGAACACAGGTAGCAACCTCTTCGACCTCAGCCGCAGCAACTTCTTCCTGGAAACATCGCCAAAGGCACAGGAAGCCAGGGCAAAAATGAACTATTGGGATTTCATCAAGATAAAAAGCTTTTGCACAGCAAAAGAAACAGTCCACAAAAACCAAAAGACAACCGACAGAATGGGAGAAAATATTTGCAAATGACATATCCGATAAAGGGCTAGTATCCAAAATCTATAAAGAACTTATCAAACTCAACACCCAAAGAACAAATAATCCAATCAAGAAATGGGCAGAAGACATGAACAGACATTTTTCCAAAGAAGACATCCAAATGGCCAACAGGCACATGAAAAAGTGCTCAACATCGCTCGGCATCAGGGAAATCCAAATCAAAACCTCAATGAGATACCACCTCACACCCGTCAGAATGGCTAAAATTAACAATTCAGGGAACGACAGATGTTGGCGGGGATGTGGAGAAAGGGGAACCCTCCTACACTGTTGGTGGGAATGCAAGCTGGTGCAACCCCTCTGGAAAACAGTATGGAGGTTCCTCAAACAGTTGAAATTAGAGCTACCGTTCGATCCAGCAATTGCACTTCTGGGTATTTACCGCAAAGATACCA
Source organism: Zalophus californianus (assembly GCF_009762305.2). Lineage (NCBI taxonomy): Eukaryota > Metazoa > Chordata > Mammalia > Carnivora > Otariidae > Zalophus > Zalophus californianus. Next base: position 722,939 of record NC_045609.1, on the reverse strand, counting down.
ATGTAGGGACCCGAAGGGGTACGTGCACCCCAATGTTTATAGCAGCAATGTCCACAATAGCCAAACTGTGGAAAGAGCCAAGATGTCCATCGACAGATGAATGGATAAAGAAGAGGTGGTATATATACACAATGGAATATTATGCAGCCATCAAAAGGAATGAGATCTTGCCATTTGCAACGACGTGGATGGAACTGGAGGGTCTTATGCTTAGTGAAATAAGTCAATCAGAGAAAGACACGTATCATATGACCTCACTGATATGAGGAATTCTTAATCTCAGGAACAAACTGAGGGTTGCTGGAGTGGTCGGGGGTGGGAGGGATGGGGTGGGTAGGTGATGGACATTGGGGAAGATATGTGCTACGGTGAGCGCTGTGAATTGTGTAAGACTGTTAAATCACAGATCTGTACTTCTGAAACAAATAACGCAACATATTTTAAGAAAAAAGAAAAAGAAGAAGATAGCAGGAGAGGAAGAATGAGGGGAGTAAGTCAGAGGGGGAGACGAACCAGGAGAGATGATGGACTCTGAAAAACAAACTGAGGTTTCTGGAGGGGAGGAGGGTGGGGGGATGGATTAGCCTGGTGATGGGTATTGAGGAGGGCACATTCTGCATGGAGCACTGAGTGTTATGAACAAACAATGAATCATGGAACAGTACACCAAAACAAATTATGTAATATATGGTGATTAACGTAACAATAAAAAAGGAAAAAAAAAAGAGAGACCACAGAGAGCCTATGATGTGGAAAAACACCTTGGGTATTTCAGCACATTGTCTGTACAGTGATCAGTGTCAATAAAACAAGTGTTCATGAATCTGTTACCGAATTCAAACTTGTCCATTCACCCAATGCACGGTAAGCTAATGTCTGAGATACGGGTTTTGAAGCAAAGAAAGCATATTATCAGAAGGGCTGCCCAACAAGAAGGCAGGAAATCATTCCCAAAGCTGCCTTGCACTGCTGAGTCTGAGGACAGCTTATGCACATGAGAGCAGGGTAAGAGGTTTCTTGGAAACCTTGGTTTGGGAGGGCGGGGGGCGGTCTTGAAACAATCTGGAGGTGTACACCCAATGACAATGAGGTGCTATTTGGAATCTGGTATGATCAGATACCCGTTAGGTTTCTGTAATCGGTGGGTAAACAGGAAGTAGGGGTAAAAAAGGCAAAATTGGTTCCTGTCAGCTTGACTAAATATTAGACGGGCTTCTTCCTGAGTCTAGGCCCCTGAAGCCGCTTTTCATAGAACATTTACTGCAGAAAAGTTGTCATTGTAAATTCCTTCTCCTGTTTTGTGATGTATGTAAAAGATTTTTAAAGTCTCTAGCCAGTTTTATGACCCGGGAATATTTTTCTCAAGGTCCTGGGCGCCATTCCTTTGAAATGTAAATTTAAGGAAGATAGAGCCTCTTTCTCCCAGTTCCTGTGGGAGGGTAGCAGCTTCTTCTATGGTAACTTCTATGGGTGTCAATTAGCAAAAACAGCAGGCCTAATTACAGACAAAAACATGTGAAAACTCAGGGGTAACATATTCCACTGATCAACCTCCCCACTAACATTCTCCAGTATTTTTCTACTCAGTCACCTCAGAATTAAAAACTCCCCTACCTTCTGTTTCAGTGGAGCTAAGTTCAGACTTTAGCTCTGGCTCTCTATCCTACTGCAAAAGCATTGAATAAAGTTTTCCTGTCTGTTCAATTCTGGTGCAAATTTTGCTTTGCCATTCTCCAAAAGAATGTACCTATCTTTGATTTTATTATATTTTGTTACAGCTCAGACACTATGAAGATACATATTGTAGATTTCTCTCTGATAGAAAAGAGGACCTAAATAAGCTTCAAAAAAAAAAAAAAAAAAACATTGTAAAATCTAAAGTACAGGTCTGGTAAAAACTCACAGAACTAGTAGCAGAAGAGAATTTCCTAAACCTAATAAAGTCATCTACAAAAATCCTACAGCTAACATTGTACTTAATGATTAAAGAGTGGATTTTTTGTTCATAATAACAGGAAGAAGACAAGAATATCTGTTCTCACCACTTCTATACAACATTGCAGTAAAGATTCTAGCCAGTGCAATGAGACAAGAAAAAGAAAAGTCATCAAAGTTAGAAAGATGTAAAACTGTCTTTAGTTAGAGATGACACAATTATGAATCTAGAAAACCCCATGGAATCTAGGATTTAAGTACTGGAACTGATAAGTGAGTTTAGCAGGGCTACAGGATTCAAGATCTATATTCTAAAATCAACAGTATTTCTATCCAGTAGTAACAGACAAGTGGAAATTTTAAAATATCATTTATAATAGTACCAAAAATAGCAAATACTTAGGGATAGATCTTCCACAAGATGTGAAAGACCTATACACTGAAAACTCTAAAACTTTGCTAAAAGGAATTTAAGATGACCTAAATAAATGAAGATAAATACCATGCTCATGGGACAAAAAAATCAATATTGTCAAGAAAGCACTTCTCTCCAAATTGACCTATTGCTTCAATGCAACCCCAATAAATATTGCACCAGACTTTTTTTTTTCTTTTTTCCCAGAAGTTAACAAATGTATTCTAAATCTAAATCTCTAACAGAAATGCAAAGGGCCTAGAATGCCATAACTTTGGAGAAAAAAACTGTGGATTCCTATCATCTTTAGCTCTTAATATTTTCCTCCCTTGTCTCTTCAATCTTTTCCTCTACCCAGTCTTCCCAGTCTTCTCTTTCTGTAATTCCCAAATGACATATGTTAAATAATCTCTTATATTTTCTTACATGCATCCAATCTCTTTATTCTCTCATAGTAATAAAATATTTATTTCTATTTGACATCTTTTAGTATTGACATACAGCCTCAGAAAACTGAATTTTGTGAATAGAGAACAAAGAACCTCTTCATCCCTGAGAATATAAAATTAAAAGTATAAAGGACAGAGAGTAGATATTTTAAAATGATGAAATAGATGGTGGCAGTATAAGGGCAACTATCCATATCTTACATAGTGAAGAGTCATCACGTTAGCCACAGTGGACAGTACAAGAACAAATGACCTAATTCTATTGTATAGAGTTACAGAAATAATCAATAAAAAATAAAGAATAATTTGGAGTTCTAGGCACTCAAGCAGGGGTCCTTTGTACATGGTTAAAAAAAAAGCAAAAAACAATATAACTCAAAAACAGAGGAAGTAGGCAGGGGGAAGCAAAAGAGTGAGAAACCCTATCTCCCAAACCTATACAAAATGCCAGTGTTCCTAGAGAAAGAAACAACTATAGAAGAATAGCACTGAGGTGCCTGGGTGGCTCAGTCCGTTAAGCATCCAACTCTTGATTTCAGCTCAGGTCACGATCTCATGGTCCTGGGATCAAGCTCCACCTCAGACTCCAAGCTCAGTGGGAAGCCAGCTTGAGATTCTCTCTCCCTCACCCCCTGCCTCTCCCCTGGTGCTCTCTCTTTCACTCTCTCTAAAATAATAAATAAATAAATATATTTTTAAAAAGAGTATCCTTAGCATTATAGAAGAAATCACAAGAACTAAAAACAAACTATTGAAAGTTTTATTTATTCTATGGGAGGCTTGTTTGTGGACAGAAGTATTATATAAATATTTTAATATGTATTTCTGTATTATAATGTATATCATCATGTGAATATACAGGTTGAATTTTAAGAATTGAATTAAAATAATTTGTATCTATTTTTCAATGAACCAAACTAGGTATTATACATACTTGAATAAAAGAAAAATATGGTTTTCAAAAATAAATAAAATACAATGTTCCAATAGGAAATAAATGTAATTCAATAAAATGATAGTTTTAAAAATCAGTTATAAGTAATAATCAGAAATTCAGGCAAATATGTATATGCAAAATGTTGCTTCCTCTAATAAATAGAAAGGTAAATGCTCAGCAATGAGGAAATTGTTAAATATATTATGAAATACTGGTCAGATATTTAAAGTTATGTTTTTGAAAACCTTTAGATTACATAAGAAAAAAATGACGATCTGGTAGCAGGTAAAAAAAATAGCTACCAAAATTAATGTACACATAATACCTTAGTTAATACTTATTTTTCTCAAACTATTCCAAAGAACAGGTAACATACCTCAACATAATGAAGGCCAGATATGAAGAACGCACAGCTAACTTCATACTCAATAGTGAAAAACTGAGAGCTTTTCCTCTAAGATCAGGAAGAAGAAAAGGATGTCCATTCTTACTACTTTTATTCAACAAAGTCCTAGCCACAACAACCAAATAAGAAAAAGAAATAAAAGACATCCAAAGTGGTAAGGAAGAAGTTAAACTTTCATTATTTGCAGATGACATGATACTTTCTATGTTTACATACATAGAAAAGCCTCAAGATTCCACAAAACTATTAAAAGTAATCAATGAATTCAGTAAAGTTGCCACAAACAAAATTAATATACACAAATTGGCTGTGTTTTATACACCAATGACAAAGTAGCAGAAAGTTAAATTAAAAAAAAAAAACAATTCCATTCACAACTGCACCAAAAAGAATGAAATACTTAGGAATAAACTTAACCATGTAAGTGAAAGACCTTTACTCGTGAAAACTATAAAATTTTGTTGAACAAAATTGAAGACAACACAAATAGAAAAACATACCATGCTCAATTTGAGAATTAATATTGTTAAAATGTCCATTCTATCCAAAGCAATTTACAGATTCAACACAATCCCTATCAAAATACCACAGCATTTTTCATAGAACTAGAACAAATAATACTAAAATATGTATGGAACCACAAAAGACCCCACATATCCAAAGGACTCTTGGAAAAGAACAACAAAGCTGAAGGTATCACCTTCCCAGATTTCAAGATATGCTACAAAATTATAGTAACCAAAACAGTATGGAGTTTCTTCAAAATATTAAAAATAAGAATACCATATGATCCAGTAATTCCACTACTGGGTATTTACCCAAAGAAATGAAAACACTAATTTGAAAAGATATATGCATTCATGTTTATTGCAGCATTATTTATAATAGCCAAGACGTAGAAACAAATCAAATGTTCATCAATAGATGAATGGATAAAGACCTGGTATACACACACACACACACACACACACACACTATTACTCAGCCATAGGAAAGAATGAGATTTTGCCACTTGCAACAACATGGATGGATGTTGAGGGTATTATACTAAGTGAAGTAAGTCAGACAGAGAAAGATAAATGCCACTTGGTTTCACTTAAATGTGGTATCTAAGAAACAAAATAAATGAAGGAACAAATGAATAAACAAAAAGCAGAAACAGACGCATAAATACAGAGAACAAACAGATGGTTGCCAGAGTGGAGTCAGGGGATGGGCAAAAACAGATGAAGGTGAGGGGAGGAACACGCTTTTAGTTGTGGAAAACATAAGTCACAGGGATGAAAGGTACAGCACCAGGAATATCATCAATGCATTGTAAGAGTGTTGTGTGGTGACAAATGGTAGCTACTCTTGTGAGCACAGCATAATGTATAGACCTGTCAAATCATTACGTTGTAACCTAAAACTAATGTAACATTGTGTGTCAATTATACTTCAATTTTAAAAAAGGAAAAAAATAAAGTGAATAGCAGGGAAAAATGTATGGACATAAATAACATAAATTGACAAAGAAGAAATACTTATATACATTTGATTGGATACAATCTCGCAAACAGCTATCTTGGGTGGTAAGAATACATGTGATTCTCATTTTAATCATTATAGCTTTCTATAATTTTAAATTTTTGTATGATGGTCATGTAATGCTTTTATAGAAAAAACAATAAAAAATACAGTAAGTGGTGTCTAGAGTCTAGAACGATGCCACAAATCAGTCAGCATATCTCAGCATGCCAAGATGCTATTGATTTCCTCATCCTGCCAAGCCTAACTCAGTTTGATATTGCTGGGTGCTTTAGGTACACACTTTATTCACAAGACATTGGTTAATTTTCTCAGTGAACTCTGTGTCCTTGGTGTTTCTTAAGTTCTAAACTGCAAAACAGCTTGTGAATTAGACAAGAACTAGTTCTCTGATGTCCTGACACTATGATGTAGACTTTGAATTAAATTCAGAGGAAGCTATGAAACATGGGTAACAAGGACCTTTTTAAAATACTGAAATAAAAAATTGATTTTTGTCCAACAACTGAGTTGAGAAGAGGCCAAGGAGATTTGGCAGGTAGGAAGTAAGAATCTAGAGAAAAAAATGAAAATGAGACATTCAAATAGAAGGTTTAAGTAACAGACAGACATATATAATTTTTAAAATATTCTGCAGTCTGGATAATTCAGGTGGACCTTTACTTTGGACTTAATTTTCTATTCTGTAGATTAGTACTTTACAAACTCTGCAATCTAGGATCTTTTGTGTGTGTTGTTGTTTAAGTTCTGACCCATGGTGGACTGATACCTTTAAACATGTAACAAAGTACTACAAAAATGAGCACATGCTTATATATAATGACAATGTTAATATCAATAACAGTTTCCAAATGTTTACTCTCACCTTCTAAACTTAAGTGAGCCAGTGACAAACACTTCACAGATCATGGCATTCCATGACCAGCCTTCCAGCAGTACTGTCCTCAAAAACTCTGGACATTCTTCCTTGCACCAGTGAATATAAATCCCCCTATTAATCTATGTATTGAGTTTTAGAATAGTAAATTCAAAGACTACATGCATTTAAAAAACAATCCATTTGTGTCTGATACTAATCCCCAGTTCTAGAAATCCTATATAAATACATTCACTTGAACTGGAACTACTATACCTTCTCTGGATAAGTATTAGCAAATTCTTATTTTCTGTAGTGTCTACACATGATGAAATAAAAATTGAATGAGTAATAGTTTTCCTTTATGATACATTTACTAATGATCTCGGGTTATAAAAACAAGTAACCCTTGTAAAAGCTTACATGTTTCCTATGAGTGTCTAAAATCCATATACTTCCTAGGCCACTCTATCTTATCTACCATCTATCATCTATCTATCACGTTTCTATCTATATTTACCACACGGACACATAGTATATGCACACATATTCCTATGGAAGATGAATTACTTCTAAAAAGAGTACCCCAGTATGTAGCATTTAAAAACATGATGTCTGGAGTTGGGAACTGGGCTGGGGTTCTGTCCTGTGTGACCATGAGCTGGTAACTTGACCACGTTGAGCTTTAATAAAATTATTGTAATTCTCAAGAACAGGGCTTGATCAATGGAATGAAGTACACAAATCCTGAGCATAGTGATTGGCACAAGCAAACATTCAATAAATGACAGCTGTTACTACCATCATCAATACATTCACTGATTACCAGTGACCAAGCTTGCTTCAATTCAGAAATAAATATCACAGTCCCAAGTACACTAAATAAACAGGTAAGATGTGGATACAAATACAGTATGGGATGCTCTTAACAGCAAAATCTCAGTATAATCCCTTAAGTTGAAATATCTAAGGCTCCAAAGTATTCTTGGGAGAAGAGTTGAGGCCAAGCCAATCACGGTATAGACAAGATGAGACTGGTCATATTATTATGTCAGAAACTAAAGAACTTCTCAAAAAAGTGGTAGGGGAGTGCACTAGGACATGGCAGGGACACTCACTAGAATAAAAAAAAATGCTACCAAGAACATTATTAAGTCAAAAACTGAAAAATAACAGATTTGATAAAACTATTACATCAAAGATAAACTTGCTTAAGTTGGTAACTAAGAGAGTAATCTTATTCTTAAAAACTACCCAATGACATATCCAGGGGATGTAATATTTACAAATGATTCAGAAAAAGAAGAGTATTATAAATAAGATACTTATAAGCCACTTCTGGTTGTAGGACTATAGGAAGTGCCATTCCTCCCTGCTGTCAGCTAGGAAACTCTCAGCTCTTTAAAGCCACTCACACTCTTTGGATACAACCCATCTTCAAATCCACAATGACACGTTGAATCCTCACACTTTGAAACTTTCTAATCCCCTGTTCTCTATCTCTCTGACTTCTGACTTTTAAAGGGGTCACATGATTATATAAGACCTACCAGGATAACATCTGTATCTTAAGGTTAAATGACTTAGGACTTTAATTACATCTGCAAAATCTCTTCATAGCAGCAGCTATATTAACGTTTGATTGAATGACCAAGAAATAGGAATCTGGGGGCTAGAAGGAGGGCATCTTTAGAATCCTGCCTACCACAGACAGAGATAGAGGGATGAGAGATAAATTATAAGAGATTGATAATGATAGAGCAAAAATAATAAAGCAAAATCAGTAAAATGTTAGAGCATCTTACTAAGTGGATAGGAAGGTTTCTGTACTATACTTGTAACTTTTTTTTTAAGTTTGAAGTTATTTTCAAATAAAAATTTCAAAAGATATTTAGAATTTTATAGTAAATATCATCAGTAATATGGCCCCAAACTATCTTTTCTATTTTTAGTGACAGTTACTACTGTAACTTATTTGTAAACACCCAGGAGAAAGCTCATGCTCTCTTGCCACTTATACTTTTGCAGGTTGTGGTGGTTGAAATATTCCTAAGACAAATCATCATGATCAACAACCCTGGGTATGGAGGAACACAAGAAATAGAAAAGGCATCAAAATTCTATTTTAACACTGTTCAAAACATAGAAAGATATACTTAGCTTATTCATGTACCGTAAGATTCTTGATATGTTAAAAATGGGATTTTTTCCCACTTAATAATTTTGGCTGGTAATCCAAACCAAAAACTACAGATTTCAAAGCATACTTCTGCTCCAAATAAAGCACTTGCTAAGATGGAGCAAAAACCAGAACCTCATTAGCCCATTTTCCATCTTCAGCCTAAAAGACAAAAAGCTCGTGATTCATTAGGAACTATCTGTAAATTCAGCCATCTGCTATATAAAGTGTGCTGCACACACCCCTTTCTCTCTTGTGGCTGAATATGTTTGTGTTTTTCATGACAAGAGGGAATTCTCCTCCTACCCCTTTAGAGAAAGGGAGCTTCAAGTAAACCACTTGAAGAGAGGGAGTTGTCTATAAGAAGAAGACAGGCACCTCAATTTCTGACTATGATTGTTCATATGAGAAAGGTCACACATAGACTGGGACTGCTCAATGCTGCTCATTTGTCAATTAAAAAAAGAGAGATTTGGAGCATCCTGAACTCTGAGAGACATGAGACAAAAATGTTTTAACATTTTAAATGGATCATCATAGATAACTCAAGTGGCATTTCCCCTTGAACCAATTCTAACCTGTAAGAGTCCTATCTAAGAAGTATGTGTGGTGGTTGAGGTGACTCCAGCAGAAAGAGTCAGCAGTGGTCAGCAGGCAAGGAGAAAGTTCAAGGGATTATAAGAAATCAGAGACTGCACCACCTGAGTCAGATGACTGAATAATGCAAAGGATTCCACTTTGGGGGAGGCTGGGGGCCTCTAAGAAATCCATTAACACTTTCAAGGAAAAAGAGCCAGTGTTTGGAAATATTCCCAGTCAGATTGACTGACGAAAAATAATGCCAAAAGGATTCAGCTATGTTAAATGGTTTTTCCTTGGGTCTGGTTTCCTTTGATCCCTTCTCCCCTTCCTGATCCTGAAGGAATTAGAAGTCCATGGTAAAGATGGGAGAAGGAAGTACTCCCAAATGGTGCAAGTTCTGTAGCCTAGAATTATGTATATAATTTTTATGCTTCAGGACATAGTCTGAACCTTAAAAATTGGAGATATAACATAGCTTATGCCAAATTTTCCTTGACAGAGACAGGATTTTCCCATATTTTAAAATATCATCTTAAATTAGATTGTCTATTCCATTTACTAGGGCTGCATAACAAATTACTCCAAAACTAACCATTTATTATGCTCATGGATTCTTTAAGTCAGGAAATCAGACACAGTATATTGGGGATGCTCATCTTTGCTCCATGATATTAGGGGCTTCCTATGGAAAAATCGAAGGACAGGACTCTACCTAAGCCTGCTTACTCTTGAGGTTGATGCTAGCCGTCAGCTAAACCCTTAGCTGTGACTTTCAGCCAGAATACTTACATACATTCCCTCCATGTGGCCTGAATCCCCACCATGGTGGCTAGGTCCCCAGGGTGACACAAAGAAAGATGATGGAAGCTGCACCGTTTGTATCAACCAGCCTCAGGTGTTACAAAACATGATTTTTGTCAGTCTCACTCTGTTGGACAGAGCAATGTAAGCCCACCAAGGTTCCCAGCAGGGGTGGAGACTGGCATGGATTCTACTTCTGGATGAGGAGTAGCAAGGATTTTCGAAGATTATGTGTTACCAGAAACATCACTTTGGCCATTTTAAGGTACAATTTGCCACACTGTCTATTTTCAAGTCCACACAGTGCTGTAAGTGACCTTAAACAAGGTACCTTAAAAGATCTCAAAATTCAGTTTTCTTAATAAAATGGGATGAGTATCCACTCATTGGTTTGTGGGGAAGATTAAATGAGAATGTCAATATACAGGATTTAACAATTCTTAGATACATTATAAAAATAATGTGAGCTATTATTATTGCCTGTATCTGCCAAGACTTCTAAATCTGATAAGAGATCACACTACTCTTTTATTTCTTCAGTCTCTTGAAATATGGATGAGCTATGTTCTTTTGCTCGGATAGGGAATTATCAGTTTAATTGGGATTTGGGACAGTGATTTAAGTAGATAGTATATTTGGAGTAGGGAAGAATAATTACTATTTAATAACAGTAATATGTATTGAGAGCAATGAACATGACTTAGTTCATTTCATTCATTCCCCCCCTTCTTTTCCTATAAACCACTATAAATTTGGAAGAAAATAAATGCCAGAAGACTTTATATATGTATATATATATATTTGTGTGTACACAAAAATATATATAAATACGATATATATGTATGTACACATAAATACAAATATATATGTATATATACTGTGTATATATATTTATGCATATATTCATAATACAGAAGAGTTTAGACTATGGAAATTCATCACCAAATCTTACAGTGTCCTACTTTGAACCATCTGACCGTTCAACCAAACCATGTTGTTATGGGAGCAAAATCTGTCATACTAACTGCTTCTCATTGATTTAGTATAGGTTTGTTAATAAGCAAGTAAATTATAAACTCTCCACTAAATAAATAAAACATGATAAACTTTTAAAAAATTTGTTTTCCTGTATGTGTCAACCAAAATATCTTCTAGATATCTAGATTACCCAGTAAACCATCTTCAGATACCACCTCCTCTAACTGAACTAGATTATAAAATTCTTGAAGGCTACCTATTTTTGTTCATCATTATTTTTATCCCAGTATTGCCAACACTGTAATATATTCATAAATTTTTGTTGACTTGGCAAAGCACAATGTCCCATTTTGCAACTTGGCATGCTTTGCCTATGTTGTCAGATATTTTCTTAGTTATTATAAAATAGCCAATTTATATGGTAAGGGAAGGAGGAGAAGAACTTGGTTTAGTTTGCTATATTAGAGAGAGAGAGGGAGGGAGGGAGGCAGGGGGAGGGAGGGAGAGAGAGAGAGAGAGAGCATACTTAAAGGAGAGAGTTTGAGGAGCGCCTGTGCTGCAGTTGGCTAAGCATCCCGCTTGGTTTCTGCGCGGGTTGTAATGGCAGTGCAGGGTTGTGAGATCGAGCCCTGCCTCAGCTGCACAGCCAGTGCAGAATCTGCTTAAATTCCCTCTTCCTCTTCTCCTCCCACCTGTGCTCTTGCTCTCTCTCTGTGTCTCTCCCTAAAATAAGTAAATAAATCTTTTTTTTTTTTTTTAAGGAGAGAGTTTGAGAGACAGAGAAATAAAGAGTCATTTGGAGCCGAATGAAATTAATTTGCACTGCAGGAAATGTGCTTAGTTTAGTCTTCCCAAAATGCTTTTCAAAATTCCTTGATTTCTTGCTTACTTTACTTATTATTTTCCTCCTTGCAAGTTCTCATCTTTATTTAGAATAAAATTCTTGCATAAGGAATATACTGTATCTGAGCAAACATGCCTCCACCACCTGGCAAAAAGAAAAGAGAATTAATGTCCCTTCAATGGGTCACTAATGAAGTTTGAGCAGATTAACAGCGTTAAGGCCCCAGTATAATGTTATGGGTAAGAGAAAAGACAGATTTCCTTGTTATTTTGCCAGTCCTCTTAATCTTCCCAAACCAGGGAATTATAGACCAGGAGAGCACAAAGAATGAAAAACTATCAAGAGCCAGGTTTTAAACATTACAGAGTCCACAGAAATTTAGTGCATTGAATATTTTCATAACAGAAGTTATTAGCAATAAGATTTTAAAATTATTCACTTATTCTATTTATTTTTTTAAAGATTTTATTTATTTATTTGACAGAGAGAGAGAGAGAGGGAACACAAGCAGGGGGAGTGGGAGAGGGAGCAGCAGGACTTATCAAAAAGAAAAGAGAAAGGACCCAAATAAATAAAATCAAGAATGAAAAGGAGAGATCACAACCAACAGTGCAAAAATACAAACAATTAAAAGAACATATAAGCAACTATATGTCAACAAATTAGGCAAACTGGAAGAAATGGATGCATTCCTAGAGATGTACAAACTACCAAAACTGAAACAGGAAGATATAGAAAATCTGAACAGACCCATAACCAGCAAGGAAATTGAAGCAGTAATCCAAAGCCTCCCAAAATACAAGAGCCCAGGGCTGGATGGCTTCCCAGGGGAATTCTACCAAACATTTAAAAAATACTACCTATTCTACTGAAGCTGTTTCAAAAAACAGAAATCGAAAGAAAACTTCCAAACTCCATGAAGCCAGCATTACCTTGATCCTAAAACCAGACAAGACCCCACCAAAAAGGAGAATTACAGAACAATATCCCTGATGAACATGGATGCAAAAATTCTCACCAAAATACTAGCCAATAGGATCTAACAGTACATTAAAAGGATTATTCACCATGACCAAGTGGGATTTATTCCTGGGCTGCAAGGGTGGTTCAACATCCACATATCAATCAATGTGATACACTACATTAATAAAAGAAAGGACAGGAGCCATATGATCCTCTCAATAGATACAGAAAAAGCATTTGACAAAGTATAGCATCTTTTCTTGATTAAAACTCTTCACAATGTAGGGATATAGGGAACATACCTCAGTATCATAAAAGCCATATATGAAGAGCACACAATGAATATCATTCTCAAGGGAAAAACTGACACCTTTTCCCCTAAGGTCAGGAACACGACTGGGCTGTCCACTATAACCACTGCTGTTCAACATACTACTGCAAGTCCTAGCCTCAGCAATCAGACAAGAAAAAGAAATAAAAGGCATCCGAATTGGTAAAGAAGATGTTAAACTCTCACTCTCTACAGATAACATGATATTCTACGTGGAAAACCCAAAAGACTAACCACAAAATTTCTAGAACTCATACAGGAATTCAGCAAAGTGGCAGGATATAAAATCAATGCACAGAAATCAGTTGCATTATATTACACTAACAATGAGACAGACGAAAGAGAAATTAAGGAATCAATTCCACTTACAACTGCACCCAAAACCATAAGATATCTAGGAATAAACCTAACCAAAGAGGCAAAGGATCTGTACTGAGAAAACTATAGAACACTCATGAAAGAAATTGAGGAAGACATAAAGGAATGGAAAAACTTTCATGCTCATGGATTGGAAGAACAAATATTGTTAAAATGTCTATGATCCCTAGAGCAATCTATACATTCAGTGCAATCCCTATCAAAATACCATCAACTTTTTTCACAGAGCTGGAACAAATCATCCTAAAATTTGTATGGAACCAGAAAAGTCCCCGAATAGCCAAAGGAATGTTGAGAAAGAAAAGCAAAGCTGGTGGCATCACATTTTGGACTTCAAGCTGTATTATAAAGTTGTAATCGTCAAGACATATGGTACTGGCACAAAAACAGACACATAAATCAATGGAACAGAATAGAGAACCCAGAAATGGACCCTCAACTCTATGGTCAACTAGTCTTCGACAGAGCAGGAAAAAATATCCAGTGGAAAAAAGACAGTCTCTTCAACAAATGATGTTGGGAAAATTGGATGGCCACATGCAGAAGAATGAAACTGGACCATTTCCTTACACCACACACAAAAATAGACTCAAAATGGATGAAAGACCTAAATGTGAGACAGGACTCCATCAAAATCCTAGAGGAGAACACAGGCAGCAACCTCTGTGACCTCAGCCACAGCAACTTCTTCCTAGACACATCTCCAAATGCAATGGAAACAAAGGCAAAAATGAAATATTGTGATTTCATCAAGATTAAAAGCTTTTGCACAGCAAAGGAAACAGTCAACAAAACCAAAAGACACCCAACAGAATGGGAGATGATATTTGCAAATGACATATCAGATAAAGGGCTAGTATCCAAAATCTATAAAGAACTTATCAAACTCAACACCTAAAGACCAAAAAATTCTGGTCAAGAAATGGGCAGAAGACATGAACAAACACTTCTCCAAAGAAGACATACAAATGGCCAACAGACACATGAAAAAATCCTCAACATCACTCGGCATCAGGGAAATACAAATCAAAACCTCAATGGGATACCACCTCACATCAGTTAGCATGGCTAAAATTAACAAATCAAGAAAGGACAAATGTCAGTGCGGATGCAGAGAAAGTGGAACCCTTGTGCACTGTTAGTGGGAATGCAAGCTAGTGCAGCCACTCTGGAAAACAATATGGATGTTCCTCAAGAAGTTGAAAATAGAGCAACCCTATGACCCAGCAATTGCACTACTGGGTATTTACCTCAAAGATACAAATGTATTGATCTGAAGGGGCGCCTATATCCCAATGTTTATAACAGCAATGTCCACAATAGCCATACTATGGAAAGAACCCAGATGTCCACTGACAGTTGAATGGATAAAGAGGTGGTATATATACACAATGGAATACTACTTATTCATCAAAAAATGAAATGTTGCAATTAGCAACAAGGTGGATGGAACTAGAGGGTCTTATGCTAAGTGAAATAAGTCGATCAGAGAAAGACAATTATCATTTGATCTCACTGATATGTGGAATTTAAGAAACAAAACAGAGGATCATAGGGGAAGGGAGAAAAACATAAAACAAGATGAAATTAGAGAAGGAGACAAACCATAGGAGACTCTTAGTCATAGGAAACAAACTGAGGGTTACTGGAGGGGAGGGGTTTGAGGAGATGGGGTAACTAGGTGATGGACATTAACGAGGGCAAGTGATGTAATGATACTGGGTATTATGTAAGACTGATGAATCACTGACCTCTACCTCTGAAACCAATAATATATGTTAACTAATGGAATTTAAATTAAAAAAAGAAAAGGAAAAAATAAAGTGGTTTAGATAGAAAAAAACAAAAAAACAAAAAACAAAACAAAACAAACAAAAAGGAAATGTTAGCTTCCCTTCGCTATTCATCCTACCTATTGAAGACCTCTTCTCTTTGCCTCTGAATCCACTTATGTCCACTTCTTATCAACCTGGCTCTCTTTGTGTGTTCTAGATAGATAGAAGGGGTGCAAAACTACAGTACAATCACCAAAACTAAGAAATTAGCCCTTGGTACACTACTTTTAACCAAAGTGCAGAATATATTCAGATTTTGCCTCTTTTCCCACTACGTCTTTTTCTATTCCAAGATCCCACACTGCATTTGCTTGTCATGTCTCCTTAATCTCCTCCAGTTTGCAATAGTCCCTTCAGACTTCCGTGTCCTTATTAACTTTGAAGAACACTGGGCTATTGCCTTACTGAATAGCCCTCAATTTGGGTCTGTCTAATGTTTTCTCATGATTTCTCATGAAATTTTGCATTATTTGGAAGAATAGCACAGAGGTGATGCTTTTGAGAGTACCTTATCAAGAGGTACATGATGTTGATATGTATAATTGGAGGTACTGACTTTGATAATTTATCTAAGGTGGTGAATTGCAGGATTTGCCCCTTGAAATGTACTATTTTTCCCTTCATAATTACTAAGTATTTCAGGGTAGAAAATCTAAGACTATGCATATATCCTGTTTTGTCTTCAACCTTTACCTGTTCTTTTAGCTTCCCTCCATGGATTTTGCCTATTGCAATTCCAATGATGATTTTATACTTTTCTCATTCCTTATATATTTATTAATTAGAATTTTCCTCAGGGAATATTTTTTTATTCCTCCCTCACTTATTCAGTTATTTATATGGACTCATGTATACTTATTCTATTTGGTTTACAATCCATGACTATATTTATTTTGTTGTTCAAGTTGTTCTAGCTTTGGCAATTGAGAGCTCTTTAAGATTAGTCTTTTAGCTCTTTTAATGCACCTCCATTTTAATACAAATTGATCCGGTATTTACAGCTAAGCTATACTGTTCTCCTGTTGGCAGAAACGATCTTACAAATAACCACTTCAGGCAGTTACTGTGCAAACCACAAAATACAAAACATCCCCTCACTCACTAAGTGAATAACTACTACTTCTCTACCAATTTCAACTTAAATTTATTCTTTCCACCCCTTTCTATAAGACAAGATTTATTGAGATTCCCAATCATAAAATCACCCCTCTTTCCTACTACACCTAGAGTGAACCTCCCCTTTCTTAGACTCTCCCCAGAATCACCCAACCAAAGGCCATATCATGTAAGTTCATTCTAACATCCTTTTACTCAGATACCTCACAGTTCCCTGGAGGTAAGTATTCTCCTAAATTCAATGAATAATAAAGCCAACTTGTTCAACTGCAAATATGTTCCTGGTATCTTTGGGTGAAGGCACCGACAGTCTCATCACTGGATGAAGGACATCTGGATTTGTTCCCAATTTGTGGTGATTATGAATAAAGCTGCTGGAAACATTTGCACAGAAGTTGTTGTATGGACATAAGTTTCCATTTCTCTTGGGAATATTTCTAGGAGTGGGATATAGTAGGTGTATGTATGTTTAAATTTATAAGGAACTGTCAAACCATTTTCAAAGTGAATGTGCCATTTGACCTTCCCGTCTGCAATGTCTGAGTGTTCCAAAAGCTCACTAGTATTTGGCATGGTGAGTTTAATTTTTCATTTGGACATTCTTATAAGTATGTAATAGCATCTCAATTTGGTGTTAATTTGTGCTTGTGTAATTATTCATGATATTGAGTATTTTTCATATGCTTATTTTTCATCTCACATCTTAAGTGTCTATTCAAATCTTTCACCAATTTTTAAAATTGGATTATTTGTTTTCTGTTTAGCCTTGAAAATTCTTCCCATATTCTAGATACAAATACTTTCTCAGAAACATAATTTGCAAATATTTTCTCTTACTTTGTGGCTTCTCTTTTCAGTCCCTTACACAGATTAACTTCTGCAATTCTTAAGCTATTTTTATGGTTTTTTCACATATCTGAATAATTTTATTTCTTTAACAAAAACAATCTAGACTAGACATTTACAGAACTCATACCTTCCCAGGATAGTTTTTTTTTTTTTTTTTTAAGTCATAGCCACGGGGCGCCTGGGTGCCTCAGTTGGTTAAGCCACTCCCTTCAGCTCAGGTCATGATCCCAGAGTCCTGGGATCGAGCCCTGCATCAGGCTTCCTGCTCAGTGGGGAGACTTCTTCTCCCTCACCCTCACCCTCTCCCATTCCCTCTGCTTCTGCTCTTTCTCTCTCTGTCAAATAAAATCTTAAAAAAAAAAAAAGTCATAGCCAGAAAAATCAGTGGGGACACCTACAGTGAGAAAAATAAGGATGGAAGTTAGAGAGGAATGAAGATTAATAAATTAGTGTAAAATAACCACCACCATCTCAACAACACAACACACCAATGACCTCCCATAGCTTACCATTTTGCTCTTAGAGGAAAATCCAAATTCACACTGTAGATCTCTCTGCTGTCCTCTGTCACTATTTATAGACATATTACCTTTGATCTTGTCTCTCATACAAGATTAAAGGTGTTAGGGCCTTTCCTCTGGCCTTTAGTTCTGCCTAGAAGACGACATCCCCAAGCCTACTTCTTGCTGTCACTTAATTGTCAGTACATATGCCACCTTGTCAGATGCACCTTTCTTGACATCCCAACAAGAAGCACCTGCACCTACCTTTCACTCCTGTTCACATCACCTTGTTTTGTTAGCTTCATAGTACATATCACCATTTGAAATCTTGCTCCTTTGGTGACCTTCTCATTGTCTTGCTCTCTACATCTATGCTCACCAGAATAACAGCTCCTCAAGAGTAAGGAAGCAGGTCTGTTTGAAGCACTATTGCAATCCAGACACAAAACTCAGCACCATCTCATAATAAACACTCAGTAAATATGTTTTAATGATAAGTAACTGAATGAATGATTAGGTGATTTAAAAACACCCATTATAATGAAGCATCATTTCCTAATTTTCTGAACAGAACTTTAATAACGGATATTAGAATATGCATGTATTAGCTCTTAATAAGAATTGTGAGCATCTACATTCCAAAATTTCAACTGCTCAATTATTCTTGTTAAAGTAATATATTAACCATTGTAGTAATTAAATGAATATATATGATAACATTTTGTTATCTGACTTATTAAGTGCTAGCTTTAAGCAATCCATACATACTGTGTGGGTGCCTTTTACTTCTTTGAAACATCAAAGTTACTATTTTCCTTAAGTTTTATGTAGCTGTTCTAGTATAAGAAGCTTTAAAACTCAGCGAACTAAGGTAGTCAGTTAACATTTCATGAATGTATAACAGAGTTGGGATTGAAATTTATTCTTTTGGATCAAGAGGTTGAGCCTCTCTTTCAGTCATTTTCTTTGAACTGTTTTAGTTCAGTTCTCTGTAGTGGCAAGTAATTCAAGATAACCAGTTAACTGTGAGGCAAATGCATTTGGTATATAAATGCATTTGGGGATACTTTAAACCATATTTTGACAGTGCTGACAAATATTTCCTTTAAAAAACACAATATAGGGGCGCCTGGGTGGCTCAGTCATTAAGCATCAGCCTTCAGCTCAGATCATGATCCCAGGGCCCTGGGATTGAGCCCCGCATCGGGCTCCCTGCTCAGCAGGAAGCCTGCTTCTCCCTCTGCCACTCCTCCCTTGCTTGTGTTCTTTCTCTCAGTGTGTCTCTCTCTATCAAATAAATAAATAAAATATTTAAAAAATAAAAATAAAAAACACAATTTAGAAAATAGTTTTAAGAGTTCTCATTAGGACTCAATGAATTCATTTTTATACCATAAAACTGATAGGCTATCAACATTTGCTCTAAGAAATATGATGTCAGTTATTCACTTATTCACTATACATACACACACATAAAGGCAAAAGGCACCTGGATGCCTGATATTATTATATACACAGTTTCTTTCTTCTTGTCTAGTTATACCTTCTTTATACATCTATTGCAATGTAATCTTGTTTGTGACAGAACAAATCCAAAGCTCAATTAATAAAATTTATGTCGCTGCCTGAACAACCTTGGGGTAATTAATTCACTTCTTTCTAATCCTCATGTCAATGTTAATCTTCATTCAATCTTTGACAACATTTCACATGATCATTTCAATTTGCTATAGCCCTCTGATCTGATAATTCCGTATTTAGGGTTCTACACTGAGGATTTTTAAAAAGTTGGGAACTAGCATTTATATACAAGGATATTTATCTCAGTCTTTCTATTTGCTATTGTGAAAAATTAGAAGTAGATGATAAAAATAGCAGTTAATTATGCTTTTCATACACAAAAATGAAATCAAATGACAAAATTGTATTTTCTTTTTTTGTTTGTTTTTTGGCATCAAACAAAAGACATTTATTCTCTCACAGTTCTAGAGGCTAGAAGTCCAAAATCACTTTCAAACAATTTTTAATGACATAAGAAATACTCATAATATTTTAATTTAAGTAAAATAAATATCAAAATAGGGCGCCTGGGTGGCTCAGTTAGTTAAGCGACTGCCTTCGGCTCAGGTCATGATCCTGGAGTCCCGGGATCGAGTCCCACATCGGGCTCCCTGCTCAGCGGGGAGTCTGCTTCTCCCTTTGACCTTCCTCCCTCTCGTGCTCTCTATCTCTCATTCTCTCTCTCTCAAATAAAATCTTTTAAAAAATATCAAAATAAACAGCAAAATGGAATGTGACACAAACCTAATCTGATGGATAAATAATTTGTATATTTAGAATATGAATGTATATATATATATATGCATGTATATATACACGCATACACAATTTATAAAAAAAATGTTGAAAGTAAATAAAAAATGTTAATACAGTTTTTGCTCTAGATAGTGGGGTTATGAATGATTTTAATATATTTTTCATTTGTATATTGCATACTCTGAGTTTTTTAATTACTCAGATTTTCTACCTTTAGAATTAAAAAAAAATAACTTTAAGGCTCTCTGAATCACAAAATTAATCCACTACTCCAGTCTTTACTCATGTCATTGTGGTTTGAATTAGATCTACATCATATGACCTAGTTCATTTCTCAAGATATTTTTAAATACAGATTCCAGGGCCTCATCCCTGATGTAATGAATCACCCTCTTTAGGGATGGAGACTGGGAACCAATGTTTAACTAAGCTCCCAGAGGTTTTATTAACAAGCTGATTTTTAGAATTGTGATCTAAATAACAGATGCAAATGCCTTCTGCCCTAATCATGGAACACCAGTGCTGGCAGGGATATTAGATGCCATCTATTACAGAAACCACAATGTATCAGAAATGGAAATTAAGCCACACAGGTAAATAATCACACAGTTAGGACATCACCCCAGGTCTCCTAATTTTAAATGCTCACTGCTTTCAATATCACGCACTCTTAAGTTAAGCCATTTAGTCCATAACTCTTTTTAAAAGCATTTATAATTTGGCTCCTTTCCTAAAACAGCAAAGACGTTTGCCCATTTTTTTGCAGCCGTAAGTGTTCTTTGAAGGATGGAATAGAAACAAAACCTCACAGCATTTCAAGCAGTTCCAGTCATCAGACAGTAATGACTCTTACAAGTGTTGTCTCCTTGAGTCAAACACGGTTGTCTGGAAGTAAAAAGGCTCCTGCCTTCATAGAGATTCAAAACACAGTTAAAAGTAGAATGTGAAATAACTAAAAATGAGCTTCATATATTCAATGTATTACTTATGCCCTTAAAAGCCTCTATCAAAATTAAAATTTTTAAATACTATTTTCTATTTTAACCAATAGTGAATCGAGACTGACATCCCTGGCCTGTCTGCATTACTTCACTTACTTTCCATATAAGAAAAGTCTCTCTGATTGGAAAGCTTGGCAGAAGGAACTATGCCTAACAGTCTCACCTCCTGCCCTTCTTTTGGGATCAGATTTCCTGCCTGCTTGCTGAGAGTATTCTTTTTGGTGTTCTATGCCACAGTTGTATAGGTCTGCCAGTATTCTTCATGACTGCATAGGAAACTTAATTCACTAATATAAAATAAGACTACTTAGCTAAGATACCAAGTTGTATTTTCTAACCTTATCTTTAAAAGCAAAACAAAAAATATTTTGATCTCCACATATCTGACTACATTTATCTCTCAACTGATTTTAAGGTGGCTGTGTGATGTAATAATAATATACGTAATATATATAATATTAATCTAACATTTGATTTTAAGTGTCACTTTTTTTGTATCTCATCCTGTATTAAAAAATCATTAGACTCTGTGTCTATGTTATTCAGTGTTTAATAAACAAAGGACAGCACAGAGGATGAATAGATACAGAAAGAGCACCTAACACTGACCTGGACGGTGAAAGAAAGTTCTGCAAAAGAAATAAATCTTAATTAATGGACAGACAAGGGTGAAGGCAAAGGGACTGTGTAAAATGCAAAGTCTTTGAGGTCCAAAAGATAGTCTCTTCCAAGGAAAGATGGTGGAGCAGGAGGATCCTAAGTTCACCTCATCCCACTGACACATGTAGATAATACCCACATCAGTGTAAATAACCCAGAAAAGACCCGAACACTGACAGAACAGACTCTCCACAGCTAAATGTAAAAAAAAAAAAAAAAAGGACACACCCAAAAGGGTAGGAAGGGCAGAGAAGCAGTCAGAAATCAAACTGACCTCTGAGACTATCTGAGGGAGAAGAGATATCACAGGCACAGTGAAGGGAGAGGAGCAGACCATACACCAGGCACGCCAGGCACAGGGGACCCATACTAGGAAGACTAATCCTGATAACATCTGGCTTTGAAAACCAGTGGGGCTTAACTTCACAAGTTTTACAATCAGTGGAGCTTAACACCTGGAATTCTAAAAATCAGTGGGCTCTGCTCTGGGAGAGCTGGAGGGCTACAGGAAACTGAGTTCCCACACTTAAAGAGAAAGCATAACAAACAGCCCTGTTGACATACAGCATAGAAGCAGCAGTTTGAAAACTGCCTGGGGTATACCAGAAGAAGATTTATTTATTAATCTCAGAATATGTGGTGGAAGGGCAGAGATCCTTAGGAAATTTCTCTAAAACCAAAAGAGCTGGTGGGTATCATTTCCTCTCCCACCACTGTCCGGATATAGGGATACCTGCAAAAGCACAGTACAAACACTCTCTACCGCGCATGCTAACAGTATGCCCCACCCCCACACTCTTCTGCAAACCACCCTTCTAACCAGCCCTCAGCAGTTCTCCAAAGCAACTACAGGTCCTGTCCTCCCACAGCGGAGCAGAACACACCTTGCTAACACGATACGTCCTATCCCTACACTCTCCTATGGACATGCCTTCCACAGCTCTCCAAACATCAGAGGGACCAAACCCTGCCCACAACAAGCAAAGAGCCACTGCAGATGACTGGACTGAAGGCAAATGCAGCTCAGCCACAACAGTAGGGTCAGGCAATACACATATAGGACACACTCTGGAAGTGCCAGGTTCTGGGAACAAGGAACACTGCACTGCAGGGCACTACAGGACCTCTTCATTATAGGGTCCCTACTTTCAAGAGCAGGAGACTTCAATGATTTCCTAACAGAGAAACATACACAGGGAGTTAGACAAAAGAAGGATACAGAGGAATACATCCCAAACGAAAGAAGAGGACAGGGAGATAGTTAATATGCCTGACAGAGAATTTAAAGTAATGGTCATAAAGATACTGCACTTGAGAAAAGATGGAGGATCTCAGTGAGACCCTCAACAAAGAGACAGAAAACATAAAAAAGAATAATTTGAAGATAAAGAACTCAGTAACTGAAATTAAAAATACACTAGATGTACAGAATATTAGAGTAGAGGAAGCAGAACAGATGAGTGACCTGGAGGACAGAGTAATGGAAAGCAATCAAGCCGAACAGGAGAGAGAAAAATAGTAGTAACAAATGAGAATAGATTAAGGGAACTCAGCAACATCATTAAGCATAATAATAGTCACATTACAGAGATCCCAGAAGGAAAAGAGACACAAAAGGGGCAGAAAATTTATTTGAAGAAATAATAGCTGAAAATTTCCCAAATCTGGAGAAGGAAACAGAAATCCAGATCCAGGAGACACAGAAAGCCCCAAACAAAATCAATCTAAGAAGGTCCACATCAAGATACATAGTAATTAAAAGGGCAAAATCTAGTGATAAAGAAAAAAATTTTAGAGCAGCAAGAGAAAGGAAAATAGTTATATATAAGGGAAACCCCCAAAAGGCTATCAGCTGATTTTTCAGCACAAACTTTGCAGAAGGGAGTGGCATGATATTCAAAGCACTGAAAGAAAAAAAAAATGTTAAAGGAGATTTCCTTGAGTGGAAAGGAAAGACCATAATCAGGACTATGAAAAGCAGGAAGCACAAAAGCAGTAAAATTAAGTATATCTATAAAAATAAGTCAAGGGATTCATAAAATAAAAGAATGTAAAAGTATGACACCATATACCTAAAACATGGGGGGAGAGGAGTAAAAATTTAGCTTTGAATGGATTCAAATGTAAGCAATCATCAACTTAACATACACTGCTATATACAAAAGATGTTACATATAAACCTAAAGGTAACCACAAATCAAAAAACAGTAATAAATATGTAAAAAATAAAGAGAAAGTAATCCAAGTATATCACTAAAGAAAGACAATAAACCATGAGAAAAGAGAATAAGAGAAGAAAAAAGCAAGAGATGCACTATAAAAAACGATCATAAAACAAGTAACATCATGACAAAATGTACATACCTATCAATAATTTTCTCTGAATGAAAATGACTAAACACTCCAATTAAAAGACATAGGGTGGCAATATAGAATAAAAAGCAAGATCCATCTATATGTTGTCTGTAAGAGATTCATTTTTTACTTAAAGACACCTGCAAATTGAAAGTGAGGGGATAGAAAAGCCTTTATCATGCAAATGGAAGTTAAGAGAAAGCCAGGATAGCAATATGTATATTGGACAAAATAGAGTTTAAAAACAAAGATTGTAAGAAGAGGCACTATATAATAAAGACAACAACCAACAAGAAGTCATAATAATTGTAAATATTTATGCACCCAACATGGGAGCGAGCATCCAAATATATAAAACACCTATTATGAAACATGAAGGAAATAATAGTAATACAATAATAATAGGAGATTTTAACATCCCTCTTACATCAATGGATAAATTGTCCAAACAGAAAATCAAAAAGGAAACAGTGGCTTTGAATGACATACTGGCCAGATGGATCTAAAAAATATATTCAGAACATTACATCCTAAAACAGCAAATAAATACTCTTTTCAAGTACACAGGGAATATTGTCCAGAACAGATCAAGTAATAGGCCACAAAACAAGTCTCAACGGATTCAAAAAGACTGAAGTCATGCCATGCATCTTTTCTGACCACAATGCTGCAAAACTAGAATCAACCACAAAAAAAAAAAAAAAAAATCTGGAAAGAATACAAATATACGAAGGTTAAATAACATGTTACTAAACAATGAATGGGTCAACCAAGAAATCAAAGAGGAAATAAATACATACATGGAGACAAAAGAAAATGAAAATACAATGGTCCAAAATCTTCGGGATGAAGCAAAAGCTGTTGTAAGAGGGAAGTTTATAGCAATACAGGCCTACCGCAAGAGGCCAGAAAAATCTCAAATAAACAACCTAATCTTACACCTAAAGCAGCTGGGAACCCCAAACCATTAAGATGGATGAAAGATTATAGCAGAAATAGATGAAACAGACATCAAAAAGCCAACAGAACAATGACACCAGGAGATGGTTCTTTGAAAAGATCAACACAATTGATAAACCTCTGGCCAGACTCATAAGAGAGAAAGGACTCAAACAAAATCACAAATGAAAGAGGACAAATAACAACTGATACCACAGAAATATAAACAATTGTAAAAGAGTATTTTGAAAAATTATATGCCAACAAATTGGACAACATAGAAG